>NW_010325121.1:5993-9268 GCF_000700745.2 Antrostomus carolinensis | reverse complement strand
CAGGAATCCCTTCTGCAAGGTGGACAGCATAGCTGTTCACAGTGTAGTTGTGCTCTAGTTAACTCCTCCATCTCTTTCTCTCTATGTCTTTATGTAAATTGTTTCATTTTCTGACTTGATATATATTATTCATAGTAATAAAATGAATGTGTTTCAAAACCAGAAAAATCAATTATAGCTGAAAGATATTTAAAAAAGAAAAAATAAAAAAGACTTTAACAATAGAGTGTTTTATGTTCTTATGACAGGTTCGTACTGGCAGGTGGAATCATTAAGACGCAGTAAGACACAGTAAGATAAATTTAATGTCAAGAAATAAATTACAGTTAAGGGCAAAATCCCCACTGATACTGTCATAGAAGAATTGCATAGGGAAGCTTTCAAAAAATTTCATACATAACCAATAATCAAGGTTTAATACAGTTACTTTCAAATGCTCAAGGCCAAATCAGACAATCATCTTTATAATCCTTCTGTATTTTCTCACGTGTTACTTTTGCTTATTAAGCTGCTGTTGCACAAAAGAGAGAAGACAATACTAGCAATCTAAACAGTGTCAGAATACAGCTGTGATACTTTTTTTCTCTCTCTCTTTTTCCCACAAAATTCCTGGGCATAGTTAGGAGCAGCAAGAACATTAACAGCACGTTACTGTGCATGTGGCCTGTCTATTTGAGCAGCTAAGGGAGTTCACTAGTATGGATGTTGCTAGACCCTGTCAGTTGACTACAGAGACAGAGGACAAAACCTGACCCTATTTACTGTATTAATACAGATGTAGTCACAAATGTCAGTTTGAGAAACACTGTATGAAGTCTCTGTCAGTTAAGTCTAAAGACCATTAAGGCCTCTGCCAACAACTTTCAAGTCTTTGAACCTAAGGAGACAATAGTATTAAAATCACATTGAGTTTCCAATGAGCTCAAGACTGCTGTTATAATTGGAAGACAGCCTTAACAAAATTAAAGGAAGATAGTTCTTCCCTTACATCAGAAAGGTCCTTTCAATATCAAAATAAGAAATTGTATCCCAAACAGGGATAATATTCAAAAGATGCCATGAGTACTGCAGAGTTCATATACCCTTAGTTTTATATTTCACGGATGCTCATCTATTGAGGGTTAAGATCCTTCTGTTTTCCTACTGATTCAGAGAGTTAAATATGGGGCATTTCAAAAGTGTTGAAGAGAGGAAAAGAACTAAGATCCCTGATTTTCCTAACAGTTCAGAAAACGCATAACATAGGCATTTAAAAAAATATTGACACATAGATAATTGTGGGTTGCTGTTCTGCAGAATAAGTCTAACTGATGTAAAAGTAATAAAATCCGAAAGTTGGATTATTCTTCTGGATATAATTATTCCATTGTATCATAAATCAAACAAATAATAATTTATTTAGGATTAAAGTAATGGTTATCCTAGAAAATAAAACCCAAAACCCCCAGTTGTTGGTGTAAAAATATGGAAGACAGGAAACAATTATCTTAGAACTGTACTTGAAACAAATTATATTCATAAAGATGTATTTCATCATCATATCTGAAGTGTGTTAGGGTAAGAAAAGAGGCCATAGGAGCTTGAAACAATAATAAATCAGCCATCCTAAGTACATTTTTGTGTTAAGATTTTTGATTGATTATAATTGAGACTACTCAACTAGACAACTGTACATAAAACTTTTTTTTTCCTTATGAAGTAGAAAATATAGAAAATAACTCACATTTCAACCAAATTCTAGGAAATTAAATGATTCAAAGTTTGAGTTTTCAAGGACGCAGTTTCAGGTGATATTCATGTCCTATTTTGATTAAAATAATATGTGTTTATACAGGCTTAAACAGATTAAAGCATGAAACTGATAAGTTTGATGGTTTTTGTGTTCCTTTTGCTAATAGAATTATAGTATACAATCCATAACATTTGCTTCAGTGTAACTAATTTAATACAAAATGCATATGTAAATCACATGAGGAAGTTGTCAGAATAGGTTTACATGAAAATTGATTCACATTTGTTATATTAGGACAGATACAATGTCATTTACCATATGTCTTGCCCTGTGAAATTCAGTTAAAGTATTTGGCAAAGCTAAACAGTTCAGAAGCTGCCTAATTAATACTTCCTCAGTGCTTGCTTGTAGGTGGAATTGTTTGAGGAAATTTTAACATACATTATCTATACCTACTCATTCCTGTAACACCCTACTAAGCTATATTAATGCTTAAGTAAACATACATTGTAGAAACACATACCATAAAGATACATCACTCTTAAAAGCCTGTTATTTGGTTAAATGAAGATACTCAGCTACTGAATGTTTATTAAAGTTTAATTTGGAATACTTTTTCTTAAGTAGAAACCAGACTATGCATCTGCCATTTCCTGGTCACAAAAGACACAAAGGGGGATATACTTCTGCAAATGAGAGACTGGAGAGAAGTGGTTAAAATGGAGAAAAAAGCTACATCTAGAAATAAATGGAGAGTATCCAAGGATATCATTTTGAATAGAAATGAGATCAAAATGGCAAACTAGACTGGGAGATGTGTTAAAGTGGAATGGGATAAAACATCTTTTTGATAGCCATGTACAGTCCTAACTTTTGTCTTCACCTCAGGTACTGTGCGTCACAGTGCAATAAGTTTTTCTGTAAATAAATAGTTCTGACTTGTTCAAGGAAATATGGAACAATGAAAAAGGTTCACTGCTGACACTGGTTTTTTTTTTCAGAAATATTTGCAAAAAGTTGTTTTTTGCACACACTTATGTGTGTGCTTGCAGCTCAGAAGGCCAACCGTATCCTGGGCTTGCATCAAGAGAAGCATGGCCAGCAGGTCGAGGGAGGTGATTCTCCCCCTCTACTCCGTTCTCGTAAGGTCCCACCTGGAATACTGTGTCCAGTTCTGGAGCCCCCAACACAAGAAAGCCGTGGACCAGTTAGAACAAGTCCAGAGGAGGGCCACCAGGATGATCTGAGGGCTGGAGCACCTCTCCTATGAGGCCAGGCTGAGAGAGTTGGGGCTGTTCAGCCTGGAAAAGAGAAGGCTCTGGGGAGATCTTATAGTGGCCTTCCAGTACCTGAAGGGACCTACAAGAAAGCTGGGGAAGGACTTTTCATAAGGGCAGTTAATAACAGAACAAGAGGAAATGGGTTTAAACTGAAAGAGGGGAGGTTTAGATTAGATATTAGGAAGAAGTTTTTCACTGTGAGGGTGGTCAGAGACTGGCCCAGGTTGCCCAAGGAAGTTGTGGATGCCACCTCACTGGATGTG
>NW_010325121.1:0-5955 GCF_000700745.2 Antrostomus carolinensis | reverse complement strand
TAGTGGAAGGTGTCCCTGCTGATGGCAGGGGGTTTGGAACTAGATGATCTTTAAGGTCCCTTCCAACCCAAACCATTCTATGATTCTATGCTTTGGAAACTTTTAGTGTAACACCTTCAAGAGCAAGGAATAAAGAACTTGTGTAATGCCCAGTAAAGTCTTTCATGCGTGACATAAATTCAGCATTGAGAGGAATACATGAGAATACATTAGAGCACTCAATCAATTTCTTTGTGTTGGGCATCAGGGAGCTTATTTTTAAAGTGGTGTGCAGGAGGTCTTCAGTCCACACAGACATTTTGCTGAGGTACATTGTTAATAAATAATTTGATTTGTGCACACATGTCCCTTACACGGCTTTAAAGATTTATTGCTTAATGGCTGATTGAACTTAGCAGGTGAATTGAAACAGGGTTACATGGGACCATTACAGCTAAGTACAAGATAGCAAATTCATCACTGCACAAGCTATGTTTTAAATGCTAAACCTGTAAAGCCACAAAATAGATGTGGTTTTATATGTGTATGTTTACCTTGTCTAATTTTAGGCCTAAAATTAGATACTTGAACTAGGATGTTCATTTCCATAGTGTTCTTATGGTTTAGCTAGAGGATAGAAAGACAGAAGAAAAGAGAGCAAAAAATTCCATCAAATGTTGATGTAGAGACAGAATTTATCATTAAAACTTGAGGATACAGCTAACCTCAACAAATCTGCCAAAAGCAGTATTTTTGCCCTCATCTCTGTCTTTCCTTCTGTCAGCACTGATATTTGTCTAACCTTTATCAGAGGTCTTGTCCAGGAGCTAAACCAGTGTAAAACTACTTACTTGTTTGTTATACAAGTCTTCTGCTCTGTCCCACCTCATTGAGCAGCAGACCAATATCAACGCCAATATGAAGGAAGCTGTGAGAGCATATAAGTGAAGCAAAGCATCTAGATACTAGATCAGCATAATAGTATGTGAAACCATGCTCTTCCAGTGGAGAAGCTGGAGTTCCTCTCTCATTCATGCTGTAATATGAAGACCAGTTCTCTAATTCAGATACAAAACCTAGTTGTTCAATGTTAATCACTCACCTCTCTCCTATCTCAGATTTAAGCAGCTGCACAAAGGCATAGTCCAATTTGTTTCAGCTTTTTTGCTGTCCTTGTTTCTCACAACTTTTTGATTTTTATATCCCACTCACATCCTGTTTTCCTCCTAAGTCTCTAACATCCTTCCTGAACCACCTCCAGGTTGTGGTTCCAACATTCGGGACCACATTTGTATCGTATTTATATATGTATAAATACAATACAAAAGAAATTAAAATGTCTACCTTAATTATATGTCCAAATCATTTTGGCAGTAGATTTTTACTTTCTCATCCCAATTCACTTATTTTATAAACATGGTTTTGTTGATTCTTATTCCCTAGTCCAAAAATCCCCTTTAACTAACACGGCTAACAGGAATGACAGCGAAAGCTGTTAACAGAGTGCAGTTATATAAGCAAAAAACCCTTTTTTTTTTTTTGTTTTATTGGTGATTTAATTCAAGAGATTGAATTATCAGATGGATGTTTTTTGTCAGGACAATTTTTGTCTCAGGGTCATTTATTGCTTTGCTTTAAGGTACAGTTTAGGTTGTTATTTTATTCAATAGGGTTTGCTTCTATCCTCCTTACTTCTGGACATCACTAGAATTTTCGTAGTCCCTATCTTTCTGTGTTCCAGGAAGACAGTTCTGTCAAATGAGTTATCTAACTTGTAGATGAAGTGACGGTACTAGTGATAAATGCTTTACTGACTACCTAGGAGACTTCCTCTACCATAATGAAATATTTCTGCAGTTAAGAGATCCTCTGTTCTTTTTAACTATGAATTCTACTTCCCTCCTCAGTACCTCACAATTTACAAATATTGTATCAACTCAAAGCCTAACAAAAGAAATAGTGTGAGAAAAAGTTGTTTTCATGTCTATATAGGAAGAAAAAGAATTCAGCTTTTACTTCATTGTAGTTACTCCTTTTCTTTGTGTTAAAGTCAAGTGGAAACAGTTTTCTGCATTATATTTTAATGGCTACATTTTCAGTTTTTGACCATGAGGGTCCAAAGAGGGAAGGTATAGAGAATAAAACCTTTATTTTCCCCATTGTGATAATATAAAATATACAAGTTTTGTGTTCTGTAAAGGGAGATGAAGCATGAGTATAACCAGGACAAAAAGGTAAGCATCAACAATTTGAAGAGTTGTCAAATGCTTTGAAATGTAAATCTTCGGTAAAGCAATGGTTGTCAATGGAAGAATATTGAAATAACTGTGTGCTTCCTTGCACAAGAATCAGTCTACAGCACAGTTTAAATGAGAAGATGATTACCTGCAATATTGTCTAGAATATATTCTTTTAATCTTTCAGATATAGAGACAATCATTCATCAATAAAATCAGGATATGTAAAAATTTAGATGATAAACATTTAAGCTATTAATTTAATTGTATAAGGAAGAACAGAATTTGAAAAATACTAAGAAAACTTTAATTTAATTCAAAGAAAAATATATTTAAAATAACTATGAAGATATAAAATATTTAGTAAAGTAAAAATGTACTAAAAAAATGGATATAGTATTTTTGAGATTACAAGGCCAAGCTCTTGGAAGATAAGAAATGCTAGCATTACTTTAAGCAATTAATCTAAGCAATTTTAATTTGCCACTGGTGAACAAAATAATATAATTATGCACTTCCATGCTATTTTTTTCTGAACCTTGCTTTCAACCAGTGACCAACATGGACAAAATGAAACATAAAAAAATATTTTCTAGGCAGAGCAAATGTATCCTCATGTCATTTTCCATGGAACACAGAACTGAAGAACCTTAGCAGTTCAAACTTACTGATAATTTTCTTTTTGAAGTTCCTTTCTGTGGTATGGAGGTAGTATTATCTTTATTTTACAAATACAGATCAGTATTCAAAGATTTTACTAAAGTAAAACATTTCCCCTGATACTGGGAAGCAGATAGGCTGTCAGAATCATTAGCATAGTTAAATCAAATATTTTTCTCTAATTTCATAAAGATTTCACTGAAATATTTGTTAAAAGTACAGGTAATGGGAAGAAGTGTTTTACATTAGGAAGGTGTGGTGTTAAAAAACTGAATAGACGCTATTCTCAGCTCTGCCTATGGTAAATGACTACAAGAAACAACATTTCATCACAAGGTTAAGTGTTGTCTGCTTCAGAATTATTGGATGATATAGCATTTGTAACATGGGCATTTTTGTCAAGTTTTCCATCAAGCTAACCTGTGTTGTTGTTTAAGACTGATCTTTTATCAGACTTAGAACAATAGCTCTACATCTTTTTCTTGGGCACAGGTGATGTGGAGAATCTTCCCATTCTAGTAATAAACTGATTTGAGAATCTAAAAGCTTTTGGGCATCCAACTAAAGAAAATAGAAATATATTATATCTTAGCCCTGGTCTTTCATTAAAAATAACTTTATATTAACATGACAGGGGAGAAGTACTGGAAACCAAATTCTAGCAATTCCTGTCAGTATAAATGAGGAGAAAGTTCTTATTTTATCAAACCTTTCAAAATTTTTCCCCTTCATTGCTGCATTTTTAACTGTTATCTTCATAGGTTTCGCGACCATTGTGAAAATTGCCATCATTAATTTTTAAACAAACCCACTCTCATTAAAAAAAACCCAAAAAAACAAAAACAACCAAAAAGACAAAACAAAACCTTTTAGAGTCTCCGAAGGCTTAGCTTATAGATACAGTATAACATGACACATGATTCATGAGCTGACCATAAGCTTTTTCTCCTCCAGTTAGAACTACTAGCATTTTATCACTACTAATTGTCTCCTCGGAACATTTCTTGGTATAACAAGATATCAGCTTAATAACCTAGGTCCCAAATGTCTACATTATTAACAGCATGCGATATTCACTACCATAATATTCAGTAGGGAGTCACTGAGTAAGCTAGAAGTGTGTAAATGTTGCCATCATCTGCATCCATCCCTTTCACCTCTCATGTGCAAGAGTCTTGTTTATCTAACTAGACTCCTAAAAGTGCCATTTTGTTCACTGAAGGGCAAAAACAGCATCACAGTTTTAACCTCCAAAAGATAAGCTCTGGTTATTACCGTTAAAAGTACATGGTTATACAGTGGAGCTTATGCAAAAACATACAATATTTATTAAAAAAAAAATAAAATCTTGCACAGTTCCAACTATTTTCATTCCGTTATCAACAGAATTACTGTATTGGGTTTGTGTGGAAAGGTTGCGGGGGGGCATAGGAGTGGCTTCTGTGAGAAACTGCCAGAAGTTTCCCCCATGTCCAACAGAGCCAATGCCAGACGGCTCAAAGATGGACCCACTGTTAGCCAAGGCTGAGCCAATCAGTAACAATGGTAATGTCTCTGTGATAACATATTTAAGAAGGCGGAAGAGAAAAAAATCCTGCATATTTTGCAACTAGAGAGAGGAGTGAGAATACATGAGAGAAACAACCCTTGCAGACACCAAAGTAAGTGAAGGAGGGGGAGGAGGTGGTCCAGGTGTTGAAGCAGACATTCTCCTGCAACTTGTGGTGAAGACCATCGTGAGGCAGGCTGTCCCCCTGCAGTCCATGGAGGACCCCATGCTGGAGCTGATGGATGCCCGAAGGAGGTTGTGACCCCGTGGGAAGCCTGCACTGCAGCAGGTTCCTGGCAGGACCTGTGGCCCCATGGAGAGAGGAGACCATGCTGGAACTGGTTTGCTGGCAGGACTTGTGACCCCGTGGGGGACCCATGCTGGAGCAGTCTGTTCCTGAAGGATTGCACACCGTGGAAAGGACCTATGCTGAAACAGTTTATGAAAGACTGTTGTTCATGGGAAGGACTCAGGCTGGAGAAGTTCATGGAAGACTGTCTCCTGTGAGAGAGACCCCATGCTGGAGCAGGGGAAGAGTGTGAGGAGTCCTCGCCCCTGAGGAGGAAGGAGTTGCAGAAACAAAGTGTGATGAACTGGCCGCAACCCCTATTCTCGGTGAAGTTAAGCCCAGGAAGAAGGGAGGGGTGGGGAGAAAGTGTCTCAAGATTTGGTTTTATTTCTCATTATCTTCCTCTGATTCATTTGGTTATAAATTAAATTCATTTTCCCCAAGTCGAGTCTGTTTGGTCAGTTATGTTAATTAGTGAACAATCTCTCCCTGTCCTTACCTTGACCCACAAGCCCTTTGTTATATTTTCTTTCCTTTGTACAGTTGAGGATGGGAGTGATAGAGCTGGCTTTGTTGGGTATATGGCATCCAGCCAGGGTCAAACCACCACACTTACTTACATGTTTGCTTGTGTAAATATAACAAGCTCAGACTGCTTCATTTGTAATGCACAATTGAATTGAAAGGTCACAGCTGGTCACTGATATGTCATCACATCTATAAAATTTTATGTTTTGCATATTACAAATAATGCTTTTTCTTTTTCTTCTTTTGCATAAGTGCGATTCTTTATGATAACATTTCAGAATGTTTTACCTACCATTTTCTGTGGGTTTTATCAGGCAATTAGCCCTTTCACAAACTCCCACACCTCTCCAATCCTACTGTTCCTATAATATACATTTGAGGCCGATTCTTTGGTAGAATAATTAAATAGTAATGAAGGGGAAGCAAAGTCAAGGTGTGTTTTTTTTCCGAACATCTGTAATGGATGCACTGGATTCCCCTCCTTAATCAAATCAGCAGCAGTTTGGTACAGGCTTCAAAGGAGGTAAAGGCTTGAGCTGCTGTCAGGCCAAGAACTCCTCTAGGAAACCCACAAAGGAGCAGAGAGACACAGTGAACACCAAGAAGTTGTGGGTACAAGGAATCTCTTCAATGCATCTCCCATTTTATGCAATTTGACTATGAGCCAACCCCTTCATCCCATAAGTAAGAATCATAGAATCATAGAATAGATT
>NW_010325120.1:0-19238 GCF_000700745.2 Antrostomus carolinensis | reverse complement strand
AACAGCCCTCCACCCCCTTGCCACCCGGACGCACCACCGCTGCCTTCCCGTGCCCCCCACCCTTGTTGCCCACCATCCTTCTCGCCCCACTGCACACCGGTTCCCCCCCAGAAGCTTCCTCCTTCCCCACCCCTTCCCTTCACACCCACCAGGGAGCAGCTGCCCTTCTCCTCCCAGCTCACTCTAGGGGGTAACAAGTGGCCCTGTCCTGTTTCTCCTTCCCTCCCTTATCTTTGCCCCGAAGTCCTGGACCAAGGGTAGCAATCCCTTCTCTGCGATTTATTCCTTCTTTGCAGCAGGAGGCCCTTGCTTCACTCTGCATTTCTTACTTTGTCATCACCTCGGAACTCATCCTCCCCTGCAGTATTTTCCTCTGCCGTAACTCTCCCTCCCATGCAATCCGGAGGGACCAGGCCACCTCCCTGCTCTGCCCGCTTCCAGCACAGCAGCACTGCCAGCACCAGTGCAGCCCTGGCAGTGGGGAAGCCACCGGGCAGCCAGCTCCACTCCCTTATTAGTCTTTTATCTGCCTTCTGCACCTGCTCTGCACTGATGGTTGCCAGGAGCCTTCACTAATACCTCTGTCATCTGTAGAGTAGCTAAACTGGCTCAAATGCTGCACTGAGTATTACATCCTCTCCTTTCTCCTCTCTGTCACAAACAGATGGCAAAAGTACCCTCTTTTCCTGCCCCAAAAGAGTCACGGGCATTGCCCAATGTACCATTCACTTGCTCTTGTTGCCCTGTTGCCTCTGCAGTGCTTGCCACTTCAGGCAAGTTGTGTATGGATTTTAGTTGGGATTTGGGGTTCCATAGGTGTGAACCAGGGTGGCAGGCTAATGTGCAGCCCATCTATCTATTGCGGTAAGTGTTACCTGACCCACACACTTGTTACTGGGATGCCAGCAGTAGGGTTGAAATGGGTCTCTTCACTGACCAGAATCAATTCGTTATGTCCCCTGTCTTCCGCTGCAACAGTTGTGCAGATTCTCACACTCATCTGAAGAGATGGGATTTCACTATTTTACACCCCCCCCCCCCCCCCCCCCCCCTTTCTTTTTTTTTTTTTTTTTCTTTTTTCTTTTTTCAAAAACAAGCATTACAGTGAAACAACAGAAAACTTTCCTGGGCTTGCATGAGTCACTTTATACCTATTTTTGCAGGCAAGCCTCCTAAAGGTTATCAAAGAAATTAACAGTGATAATGGCAAGCTCTTAGCATTTTTCATCCTCCTTGTGCTTTCCAGCAAAGAACGTGAAATACTTGTAAACAAGTGACTAAGAATGTATAATGTTTTTATTTTGAATTTGCTGACAAATAGCCTGGATGGCCAATGACAAGGCACTTCACTGAAAGGAATGCAAATGCAGAGAGTTTTGCATACATTTTAAATCAAATGATAGCCATCCTTTAACTCAGGAATGCTCAGGGGAGATACAGTGATGAGTCATGCAGTCAGTTGCTTTAAAATTTACCATTAGTTTACATCTGTGTTTTTTCTAATACCCAGAAGATACAAACTGAAGGAAGGAGTTTTGAACATATGTTTGTTTTTCTGCTAAGAGTTGCTTGTCAGTTGGTGTAGCCAATATCATAGTGTTTATTGTATAGTCTGTTTTACACTTACTCAAGTAAATTATAAATATTTTCTTAAATTATACATAATGGGTTAAAATCTTGCACATTCTATTCTCTGCTAAAGGAGATGACCACAGATCACAAACAAAGATAGTCTTGGGGAAGAATTAATTATTCCAAGAAGTAATCTAATTTCGTGGAACGCCAAGCATTTCGCAGTTCTGATTCCCAGTTCTGCTCTGGTTCACTTGCATTGGGACTTCAGAGGAGGTAAAACTTGGCTTTAAAGCTCCCTGGGGAGTTCCCTGTGTGCAGGGCAAACTACCAGCTCCATAATAACCCCCTTCTTTTGGTCCCAGGCATTAGGGACATTCCCAGGGGGAAAGTAAGGTGTGACACACCTGCCATCACACTCTTTGAAAGGGAGTACTTATTTTCCTGGAGAAATTGTGTCTAGTTCATTGATGCAGCTGTATTTGAACTCAATTTCATGCACAGTCTTAGAAATCACCTTCAGCACTCATTGTTTGCATTACTTCTCAAATAAAATAATTTTCACCAGTTCCACAAGAAGGGTGGGCAAGGTGCAGATGCTGGTGCCGGACAGTTTACTTACTTGGAGCTCAGGCAGGGCAGTTACTATGTTTACTCTGACATCAGTCAGGCATCACTAAGCAGAATCTCCCACTGTGTTAGGTGCCATAGGGACAACAGCAACAAAATCAATAACTTTAACACTTTAGGAGAACAAGAACCTACAGGCTGGCTTAGTATAGACTCTGATCCATAATGCAGACTAAAGTAAATGACGGGTACACCCCAGGTTTCTTTCTGTCTTGAGATTAGTTGTCATTTAGAGCAGCAGTCTGCTGCTTTGGCTGTGTTTCACATCATTTCCTTTGCTGTGATTTTTTTGTTTGTTTGTTTGTTTAATTTTCCTGTATTTAATTCAACAATATATTTAAATCATGACACTTCCAAGGCTATAAAGTGCGTGGTAGTGGTGCTAAGACTGAGAGTTCATTTCAAGAATGCAGGGGCAAAATATTGTGGGGGTGCCTCAATTATATTAACCCACTTTTTAGTAGACTGCGATATCAGATACATTCATTTTCTAACACATGGCTTGAAAATAAAACATTATCGTTTTTCCTCTTTTGGAGTAAGCAATATGTATTTTCAAAATTAATACCATTACACTGTAGTCTTTAGTCATAGTATAAAAATAAGTCTCAAAAATTAGATAAAGCTTTTAGTGAAATTTTGGTTCATCTGGTAAAGATCAGTAAGATCATAATGAGAAAGAGACACTGTGACTGATTTAAAGTCACCCTAAAGACATAGTCTGATGTGATTAATACATCTTCTAATTCATTTTCAGAAACTGGCCATCATCTTACCAAGGCTTTTCTTGACAGTATTAATTAGGGTCTTACATCTTTAACCCAATATTTAGGTTAAGCTAAGAGGATGACTTCTGTTCTAGACAGTGTTTTCCCCTTCCAAAATGCTAGTTTAGGCAGAATTAATTAGCAGAACCAACACATATTCTACATGGGAAGTCGTAATTTCAAAAAGAATTTAGGATCTGCATTTAACAAATACTCCCAGTTAAAACTAAAGGCTTCAAAGTTATCCTTTGGAAAAATATTATAATGTATCATTATTGTACATCACAACATATAACTTCCTGAGGAGCAGTCTCACCTCCAGCAGTTTCAAATACAGAACCATCTGGAGGAACCTGGCAGCATTCAATACCAAAGTGTCACGCTTCCCTTTTAATACTTAGTGCAGTCTTACCTTTTTAGCTTGTTCTAATAGGGAAAAACTTATTTTCTCCAACCCTTTATCTGTATTTTCCTTTAATTTATTACAAATGCCAAGCATTATACAAAATGAGCAAAAATATTATTCATACAAGTATTCTTGCTGAAAACAAAAACTTAGGATGGTCTTGAGGATGCTAGGACAGTCCCTATTTAACCACAGCATAGATAAGGAGCTTTCACAGAATCACAGAATGTTGGGGATTGGAAGGGACCTCAGAAGATCATCTAGACCAATCCCCCTGCTGGAGCAGGACCTTTGTGATCTCTATTTTATTTATATGGAGTGGAGAAGAAAATAAGAATTACCTTTTCAATAATGCTTACATCATCTTTTGTAACTCTCAGGCAAAGACAGCATAATAATTCACCTATTTAGTGTGGACTGACTGTAGCACACCATCATCAGTGCCTGGAGTCGCATGAATACTCCAGCCTGAAACAGGAGGAGCTGCACGTAGGCGTCCAGTCACCAAGTGGTTACAGTCACGTCTGTTAAGTAGGAGTGTTGTTCTTCCCTGTCATTTAGCGTAGCCATAGGAAGCAGGCAAACTCCCTACTGAAGTATCAGCTTGCACCTTGAAGAAAGGCCCAGGGAGACACATTGCTTGGGCACTTCCATTAGCTATGTCTTTGGGAAGGTTTTGGAGCCTTCAGTGAAAGAGAAGCTGAGAGAGGAGGCAGTAAGGAAGTATTGGGCACAAAGGAATTGAAGAAAAACGAGTGGTTTAGGCAGAGATAAGACACATGAATAAAGACAGGTGCAGGGATGGATTTAAGAGTTCAGTCCCCTTTCATTCAAAGTCACAGGCAGATTTTCCAGATTCTGAATCTGAAAGAAGTTCGGCTTCCCACTTCCAACCAGCACCTCCTCTGAACGGTTTATTGGAAGGAGATTGTAAGCTTCAATTTTAGTAGAAAGGCTGTTCTTTGGCCATTGATTTTTCACCTGACTCTCACCCTGTCCCTAACTTAAGTCTTTCCCTCTACTAAAGGAAGTATTCCCCTCTCCCTCCTTCCCCAGAGAAAATTAATCATGGTGCTGCAAGTAACACATTCCCTTCCATAATGCTCATTTAATGACATTAATTAGCTGAACCAAAGTTTACATGAGAAGCCATCATTTCAACAAGAATGTAGGATCTGCATGGGGATAATTTGAGAAATGGAAATTTAAACATCTACTGAATAAGTTTGACTACATCAAACCAGACATGTCAGCAGTTCCTCATCCTAGGCTGAAAAACTTGAAGGACCCAAGGTTTTCTTCCTTTTGTTCAAAAAGTGGTAACAGTGAGGGAGTTAAAAACTTTATTTTGCTTTTAGAATCTTATCGTGCAGCACTACCAAATTGTGTATAGTCATGTAAGCGCATTCCCTGCTTGTGAAGGAACACAAGAAAGACCAGTTTGATTTTTGTCTATGGTCCATACTCAGATATCCTGTCTCTGATAGTTTGAATTCTCCTGAGTACTCTGCTAGCCTGTACTTTCAACTTGAGGGGCTTCTGGAGACTGATGCAGTTTGTCTACTTATTAAACCTTACTCAGTCTCTTGTTCAGTACTTGTTCAGTCTTCCATGAAATACAGATAAACTCTGTGCATTCATAACACCTTTCCCAAGGAGATCTACAAGTCTACCAGCTGTTGCATAAAGAGCCTTTTACTGTCAGCCCTCCTGATAGAATCACAGACTGGTTTATGTTGGAAGGTACCTTTAAAGGTCACCTAGTCCAACCCCCTGCAGTGAGCAGGGACACCTTCAACTAGACCAGGTTGCTCAGAGCCCCCTCCAATCTGACCTTGAATGTTTCCAGGGATGGGGCTTCTACCACCTCTCTGGGCAACCTGTGCCAGTGTTTCACTACCCTCATTATAAAAGATTTCTTCCTTCTATCTAGTCTGAATCTACCCTCATTTAGTTTAAAACCATTACCCCTTGTCCTATCACTACAGGCCCTGCTAAAAAGTTTGTCTTCATCTTTCTTATAGACCCTCTTCAAGTATTGAAAGGCCACTATAAGGTCTCCCTGGAGCCTTCTCTTCTCCAGGCTCAACAGCCCCAACTCTCTCAACCTTTCCTTATAGGAGATGTGTTCCATCCCTCTGATCATTTTTGTGGCCTCCTCTGGACCCACTCCAACAGGTCCATGTCTTTCTTGTACTGAGGACTCCAGAACTGGACACAGCACTGCAGGTTAGGTCTCACCCAAGCAGAGTAGAGGGCCAGAAACACCTCCCTCGACCTGCTGCCCACCGGTCGTTTGTTGGCTACCATGCCCTCTCATCATCAAGCTTTTCAGTGAAATCATGTGCAGTACATTGCCATGGCCCATAAAGTCTATAAAGCTGTACGTCTTCTGAGCAAAACACCTCAAGCAGCCTCTGTACCATGGGCCCTGTGAACACTGACCCGTGCCTGGTGAAGCAGTCCATGAGGAACCTGTGTGAAGGACAGGTGCCTCCGTTGTGCTGAAGGAAGGTTTCTCTGCATTTTGTGAAGAGCTTGAACCCATCTGAGGGTGTTGGAGCGCTCTTGGGAAGCCCTCCCAAGTGGAACCCTTCTGCACACTGACCTGGAGCAATGGTTTGTTTTCAGCTGAGATCCAGGCTAAGAGGGAAGGCCGGGCTGTCCCCGCTGAGCGGCTCACAGCCTGCACAGAGGCAGAGCGCTCGCGTCCCCGGGGAACTTGTTCAGGCACCATGTTAGATACGAAGCTGAGTGGAGCACAACTTTAGATGTTGGTGTTACAGTTCTGCCTAAGCCTTGTTGAAAGCACTTAAAAGTTCTATAATCTTTAGCAATAATATTAATAAGAGGCAAAAATCGCCCTTGCACTTAGTCATACAGAGAAAAAAACAAACTAGAACAAAAGTTGGGAGACCTACCAGAGCACCTAAGTCAATGCTCTTTCATTCTTTCTAGGTGTGATACAGGGCATAAGTAAGCAGAAGTACATCCACTTCACACAGTTCATTTTCCAAATAACTCTAAGCTGTCTACTAAAAATATATGTCTAATATTTAATTACTCTGATCGTCATATTTAAGCCATGATTTTGGATCTGTAAGATGTTTCAGATCCTGTTGAACAATCTACCACATTCACGTGCCCAGACGTTTTTCCCAGTTGATGGCCTAAACTTTCTGCTTCAAAATTTGTCTTATTTGTCAGGAGTACTTTATTTTTAAATATACCTGCAAATAGTAACTCACCTTAATAGTAAAACTGTTCAAATATTTGGAGACCACGGTTTAACAAACATCATCCTTTTCTCACATGTTAGGCAATCATATGACATCATATGTATCTTTAAAACTTTTTATGATACTTTTTTCTTTTGTTACTGTTTTCTAAAGCCTCTTCAGTATGTCAACCTTTTTTTTTTTGGTAATGAGAAAATTAATTTCAAATTATATATACCAAAAATATAGAAAAAATGACAGTTGTCTCTCCCATACATTCACCCAGTTTTTGTGATGTACAGCTCAAAGTTACAGATGCTTTTTAACCATCTCCATTACAGGCAATACATACACATAATTAAATATAATGGCTTAGATCATCAGCTAGTGTAAATTAGCATGTCTCTGCAGAAGTGAGTTACAACAGATGAGGGTTCTCACTGCTGTGGATAAGCACCCAGTAACGCATGGAGGGATGTTTTCCAGTACTCCAGTTCATAGATACCTGATACAACATTGCTCTGTATAGAAATGCTTGGTAAATGATGCACTGCGTTTTCAATATTAACCTACTTTCTTCCCTGGCTAATGCATTTCTTTGGCATAACAGTTTTTGAGGTTTTTTTAATTATTATTAGCTTCCACTTCTCCAAATTGAATCCCAGTTTTGTCACCCACTTCTGCTCTTTCTAGAACCACTTTAATTATTGTACTCATTTGTGTCTGTAACAGCTCTACAGCAAAAAAATGCTTAAGAAAACCCGAAACAGATCCTTATGGCACCTTTATTTAATACTTCACAAAATGTGACATCCCTCATTTTTTATCTTAAATACTTGTGCAAAACTGTGTGTCATTTTTCATATCAGGGCTATTTAAATTAATCTGAGGGTAAGATCCTGTTGTCTTCACATTCAAACTGTTCAAAGAGACAATACATGGATTTTATTGCTGGGAATGTAGAAAAGATCTTCCTAAACATTAGGACAAACAATCCCTCCCTGTTATCTAATAACATTTGCTGGGGCTAAAAGAATTTAGATATGCCAAGAAACCTAAGCCTTATCTAGCTGTGACCTTACCTATCTGCAGTACGACTGCTGCTGCTAATTACACCTCTACGTTCAAATTGTTATAAAACACAATATAAAACGAGATGAACTCAAAATCAGAGAGAGCTACTGTTATGCAAAGATTTGTTACTGTGTACAGTTCATCCAAAAGTTCCTGATTCCAAAAGTTTTGAGGCTGCATCCTCTTCACAATCATAAGATAAAATTGAATTAATTCTTGGATAAATTATAATTTCAGATAATGACTGTTAATAGGGCTTGTGCATCTCATTTCAGTTGGAGAATGCTTATATACACTAGCTGTATATTTATGCTAGTAACAAGTGCTTGCATCCACTCCTTGGTAGGCTGTCACTTCCTTTAAAATGTCTCTTCTCACCTTCTCCATCCTCCCCTGTTGCTCATGATTAGAGACTTACAATCATTTTAGTCCCTTTATCTTTCTCTCTCTCTACATTCTAGCAAACATCTTTTCTTCTTCTAGAGCATATTAAAAATCTTTTCAACCAGAAGAATGGTTTCCTTTTTCCAAAATTCCTTCCAGTGAATGCTCTGGAACACAGAGGGCTCAAAAGTAGAAAATACCTGTTGTCAGTCCTGGAAGTCTCATGCCAAAAAAGAGTAAATGAAATTATAAAGAGCTTTAGAACGTCTGCATGAGAGAGATGCTGGAGGTAGAAGTGTTCCTTGCCAATGCTGTAACACGGGGCTGTTTGGCCAGCTCAGTTACTTTTGGACAGTTTTGTTTAGGGAGTTTCCTTTCTTAGTCTGCTACCTGTTGACTTCTGCAAGCACAAAGAATTACAATTATCTGTACAAACTTTTCACAGAATCACAGAATCACAGAATGTCAGGGATTGGAAGGGACCTCGAAAGATCATCTAGTCCAATCCCCCTGCCAGAGCAGGAACCTAAATGAAATCACACAGGAAGGCGTCCAGGCAGGTCTTGAATGTCTCCAGAGAAGGAGACTCCACAACCTCCCTGGGCAGCCTGTTCCAGTGCTCTGTCACCCTCACTGTAAATAAATTTCTATCAAAGAATTTTTCTGCAAGGATACGCTTGTACATTGCCAAACTTAGGCTCCAGGTTTCTCAACATCTGCCTACATATTTCAGTTTGAACTAACTGATTAGAACAAAGCGAAGTGCATGTTTGTATAAAACTGAAGGACTCAGACTTTAACACCAACAAGCATTTGACAAATAAGTATGTATATTTTATTCTGTGAACACGTGCCACAGTTTGCTAACAAAGAGTACTCTGCAGAATAATTCAGCGTTCAAAATTCCCACTAGAGATGTTGGCTTCAAGAATGTTTAGAAAGTGACTTCTGAATGTAAGAAAAAAGGAAAAAGGAACATTTTTGTGTGTAGAAGGTAGATTAATAAATTCCAAATAGTTTAAAAAAGCAAAGATATTTCATAAAACTTATAGTAGATAAAAACACATTGCCACATGGAAAAGTAATCTGTGAATAAATTGAAAATGTATTTATGTATTTTAATTTTCCTTTTTCTTTTTTTTTCTTCACAGATCAATAACACGCTCTTATTATCGCAATTCTGTGGGTGGCTTACTAGTGTTTGACATCACAAATCGACGATCTTTTGAACATGTGAAAGACTGGCTAGAAGAAGCAAAAATGCATGTGCAGCCCTTTCAGATTGTGTTCCTGTTAGTAGGACATAAATGTGACTTAGTGTCACAGCGTGAGGTTACAAGAGAAGAAGCTGAAAAACTGTCTTCGGACTGTGGTATGAAATATATAGAAACGTCAGCAAAAGATGCCACAAATGTTGAGGAGTCCTTTACAATTCTTACACGAGACATCTATGAACTTGTAAAAAAAGGAGAAATCTCAATACAGGATGGATGGGAAGGTGTCAAGAGCGGCTTTGTTCCAAATGTTGTACATTCGTCAGAAGAAGCTGTGAAGCCCAGAAGACAGTGCACCTGCTGAATTTGTAGCATGCCAAAGAGCACATCGAGTGTTCAGAAGATGATGCCAACCGAAATAACAGAATAATAATTTTGAAACAATATTAGATCATCACATAGCTGAATCATAGAATGGTAATTTGGTTTTGTATCCTTCTGTCTAGGTCATACCTTCATAAAAATTTAAGTGCTTTTTTTCTTTTCAGAGTACAATAACTTTGTGTGGTCTTCAGGAAAATATATATTGCTAAAGGAAAAACTAATCCTATAGCAAGACACTGAGAAAGTGCAATAATCATCATGACAACATCCTATCTGGGGCTTTGTATTTTGAATGCTGTTTAAAATCAAGGCTTGCTAGGTGAGGATCAGATGAGCTCATTAATTTTGTTCGTCCTGCCTTACTTTTGGACAAGAAAATATTATACCTTGTACTTTTTAAATGTGATTCTTTACTCAAGTGCAGGATTGCTAATGACCATTAAAGTTTAGAATGCTGTAGAATTTCGTAATAGAGATAAAACTAAAGAAAGCAAGCTGAAAGATTGCTCCAGTAGCAAACACTTTTGATATGACTATGAATACAAGCCTTACTAAAGAAAAAGAATGTTTTAGAAAAGATGATTTATTTGTATACCAAACCAGGGATTAGAAGCAATGAAATTTATTATTAAATATTTTCTGAATTGACAGTGAAACTAAATGTAATATCACATATGATCCAGCTGTTATTTGACTTGTATACAAAACAGATTTCTCAGTCACTGGAGTTAGGTTTTGGTGGCCAGAACTTCAGCTGGGTAATTATCATAGCCACACTAATGCCTAGGGAATTATGCTAATTTACGCAAACAAATTCCATATGAGCTTTAAAAAATAAATCTACTTCTAACTAGAAGTAAAAATAAGTTAAAAAGTGCTGCAACCCATGGGGACCCAAGCCTTAAATTTGAATAGAGCAAGGATTTTTTTATTCTCAGCCAGTAAATGTTAAACTATTGTCTAAAAAATTAAGATTTTAAAACCAAAACTGTTATGAATAGAGTGTTTGGAGAGGAGAGAATGTAAAAAATAATGTTTGGCTACAGAGAGTGAAGTTGGAGAACCCCTGTTCCAAGAAAGCAACACATAATAGCTTTTAATAACAATAATAATAGGAGAAATCTGTGATCAAATAGCATTTTACTGAGCTTGAGGTCATCTTCCTACTCCTCTGAATATAATACACACTAGCTTTATGCAAACTATGCCCTGTATGTCTAGCACTCAAATACCAAATAAGTCTATTTCTATTTTATTGTCGTAGTGTAACAAGTTGACTTGATCTCCAGAGCTGATAAGCATCTACAGTTTATCTGGGCATACTCATAGCCACTGAACATCAAGCCAGTTATCTCCATATAAAGGTGTGTCATTGTGTTACTTTTCTCCATTTTCAAGACCAGGCAACAAGTCTATCTAATCTAATTTTTTTTCTTCAACAAACATATAATTGTTTTTCCCTGAGATTACTTTTAAGACCTTTTACAATCCTTTTGTAAATATTCCATAGTATAGAGATAGGTTGTTTAGTTCCAGTTATTTTATTCATTTAGGGACACTAAAATTATTGACTTCAAAGGGAACTGAACGGTTTTTTTTTTTTTAATAGCCTGAGTCTCACTTGCACTGAGGCACAGTTACACTGTCATAGAAGGATACAGGGGCCTTAATGTAAGCAGGAGTCAGCCTTAATTCATTAGCACTTAAAACAGTTAGTTAATTCCAGTCTCAGCATGCCACAAAGTAATTGCTGTGAGCTTGATTCTCTATTAAACTACATATATTAGTTGTTTACACCAAATCAGTTTTGATTTGAGGGCATTTTAGGCCCTCTGTGCAAAGTAAACATGACTACAGATGCCAAAAGGTAGTGCAGAATCAGGCTGTGTGCATTTGACACTGATTCCCCTATGATACTAGGCTGATGTCATGTAATCTCAGAAGATCTTCTCTTAGTTGTTTAAGAGGACAGAATGGGCCAAATAAATCAGTGGCTGGGGAGTCAACAGACCCAAAATCTACCACTGGTTCACTGTGTGTTTCTGAGCAAGGCATTTATGTTTTCTGTGCCTCACCTTCTGTATCTCAAAAATAGAGATGATAGTTCTTCCTTGAATTCACAAAGACTGCTGAGATCCAATCTGACTGTATGACCTTCAGTCTGGACTCTTTTCTCTGTGTGCTACCTGTTGTAGAGTGTTTAACATCATGGGATGTGGATAATGATTTCTTCTGCCATACCAAAAAAAAAAAAATTAAAAAAATTAAAACAGCTTTATAAGTACCAGGTATTGCTATTACTATGAATCTACATTTCATTACACATTACTTTCAGGTTAAAATCTTTTATCTTGAACTTTTCTTCCTGAATACTCTGGAGCCAATGAGCTTTGAAAAAAAACAGTGTGCTGGGGGGAAGGGACTGGGAGAAGAGGGGAGTGGAGGGGAGGTATGCACAGAGAAATAAATCATCATCAGATCAGAGCCTTAATGATCTCTGCTGTCAGTGCTGTACCTGTAGTGTCACATTTATTACACTGGGAATAGAGCTTTTAACCACAATCAACTGCGTAAGGAACTGGTATTGTCAATGCAACCAGAAGAGAAGTTCACTGCATTTTAAAGTGCTGTACACATAGTTGTCCTATTTGTAATTCCTAAAAATGTACATTCAAACATTGTCTATCTTGATGATACATTAAACCACTACTGTACTTGCAGTTAATAGAAATGTCTGATAAATAGATGATTGGCTGAAATACATCATTTTGTTTTCAGATGCTTTGCAGTACAGTGTAGAAGTAACAGCTTGAATAGGCTGTAGAATGGGTTATAGTTCAGTGCGTGTATACTCTTTTTTTCCCCCAAGGAAGGTCAAATATTGATAGCAGAATGAAATTTCCAGAAATTGCAGAAATTAGAGGAATCTCATTTGGCAGCCAAATTAGTAAGTAGAAATTATTTATTAAGAAAACACAACAGCTTTGCAAATTAAAGTTTGGTAAATCCCAGTTAGGAAAAGGAAAAAACTGTAGAAATAGTAAACAGCTTGTATTTGGCTTCACAGGCCTGACGAATGAATGGATATGAAGTATCATTTTGGACTCCTAATATGTTTAAATTTAGATTGCATTTATTTTAAGTTTGATAAAGAAGAATAAATATCTTCCTATACTCATTTAAATATTTCACACATTAATTCTTCAGCTATTTTGGCTTGCTTATAATTGCATCTGTCCTGTGTAAGAAGCAGAACCTAGCTGCACACCCTAGGAATCAACCAAGGAAAAAATTTTGAGGTAGCATATCATAGAATCACAGAATGGTTTGGGTTGGAAGGGACCTTAAAGATCATCTAGTTCCAACCTCCCTGCCATCAGCAGTTCATACTATTCATTTATGCTTTGGTATAGAACAGACTTACCAATCTAGCTTCAAGCTGGTGACTGTCCCATGCTCACAGATAATAACACTGGCTTGACTGAGCACCCCAGTAGACTGCAGTTGCTCTGTGCCAAGACCCCTTCTGCCACAGCCAAACTGGTACCCAAGTTGCCTAACTTAAAGCAAAGATAGGTGGATGCACCGTGCTCACAGTATTTCGGTCCCAGTGTTCCAGCTCCCTTACAGAATACATCCCTCATTGCCCTCTTTTTACATAATTAACATCCAGGGAGAGCGTTTTCCGCCAGCTGTAAACCCCAGCACATGGCATCAGCTCCTCTAAGTTTCCACCCTTGCCTTTTGCCCGGAGCTGGCACAGCAACCTCAGCAGCCTTTATTCAATCTTGGAGAGAAAGAAGTAGGGCTGAGGGTTTATTCTCTGCATGGGCATGGAACCATACCACACACATGCTGAATTGTTTAAGAAATCATTAAATAACAAAACACAGTTGTCAATAGGAAACATTTGCATTGTTCATTTCTCAGAGTCCAAAGTCAATCTTTTAAATAAGTGAATGAAATTAAAATTCTAAAAGAGGAATCTGTAAAATACAAATCTCTCTAAAAAGCCTAATGGACAGGACTGCACAACAAAATAAAACAGATTCTAGGAAAAAAAAAAGTCCAAGCATTTGTGTAATGATCCTTTGCTCTAGTACTTAACTGGATGCAGTAGCACCTACAATGCCTGCATTTCTTAAGGGCAATAATGGTATCACTGAATGTATTTAAAATTAGAATTCAACCAAAAATTCATCTGCCTGATGCTCAGAGAAAAAAAATGACTGTATCTCATGACTGCATGTATACTTTCTTCCCAGCTCATTTGTAGTAGTAATTTAATGTCTGGGTTTAGTGCTACGTTCCATGAGGCTCTCTTCTGAAAACTGACTATGTATATATGCTGTTATTTTACTCAGCAACATTTCCTCCTCTGCAAAGCAAATACAGCTGAATTTTACTGAATTTTACTTTTGAGCACAACAAAATTGTTTATCACCTTTGAATGAATGTGCAAATCTGATGGATGTAATGCAATTGAAGGCGTGACAGTTGAGCATAATATAAAGACAATGAAGTTGTACAGGTTCCTGAAGACAATTTGCCTTGCATAATACTTAATTAGTAGGAGCGTAGCATATGTGTGAAAAAAATTAAGTTGGGTCTGTGAACCTGAAAATATTTTGCTAAGCAGCACTTTTAATGTGGAAGAGCTGGGTCTACAGGCACAGGACTCCACAGAGCAATCATTTTTCTTCAGGGAGTTGCTGTTCCCAGAAGAAACGAGTGGAACAGTAAACACGTGGCTAAAATGCGTCCAGGAAAAGAACTTGATAGCACAAATCCCCAAAAATATAATATACACACTGTGGGCTTTTTACCTGTGGGGAGACAGGGCACAGTTGTTTGTCAGCAAACACCACCATAGCACCTGCACGTCATCGCCTCCCACAACTGCCCATCACCCACGGAGGCCAGACAGGAATGGGGAGTAGCAGGTTATTTACATAGGTGTAGGTAAACCTTCATTTAAACTCAAACTGAGGAATCCAAAATCTCCAAGCTGCTAGAACGGATCACCATCTTTGAAAGGAGAAATGATATTCGCTCATTTCTCAGAGGAAGTCACATTTTAGGCTAGGCCTGAGCTACTCAGGGATGGACACTCAGTGTGTAATCTGCTAAGAGACTACTACTCCATGGGAGCAGTGCTGCAAACCTGCTGACACCAACCTTCAGCAGCCTTACAGGCTACAAGGGCAGCTCAAACTAAGAATAACCCTGATTACCTTCACAGGCTGCTAAAGGCCCAGCTCACAGCTAAAGAGCTTCTACAGAAACATAAGAGTAGAAGTAGCAAGAAGAAATTGTATGCATTGTAAATAAAATCAATGCTTAGGTAAACACGCTGAAGTTCAATTACTCTGATTCCTCTTTGCTGTGGCTTCAAATCTGCTTGTGTGTGAACTGATTTTTCCTGCTTCATTAAAATTGTGGGGGGACAAATTGAGCAATAAACTCAGTCACCATGGAAATGAAAGCACAAGATAAGGATGGAAAGGAAGACATGGATCATTTCTTCCATCCCCTCACAGCCCTGGAGGAGCAGTGAGTCTAACGACTGCCAGTGCCCTTAAGGCCCTACAGAAATTTCCATCACTGTTATGGGACTTGCGGGATGAAGGAAAGTGCCAAGGGCCCAGAGTCGGCACAGGGACACAGGCTATTGACTCCTCATCTCCAGCAGCTCCCTAAGGATCAGTTAATTCTGTGGATGAGGCTTTGAGCAACCTGGTCTAGTGGAAGGTGTCCCTGCTGATGGCAGGGGGGTTGGAACTAGATGATCTTTAAGGTCTCTTCCAACCCAGACCATTCTATGATTCTCTGACAGACCGTGAGAGAAATGGTTGGGTATAACTACGCCAGCACTACATCTATGTTGCAGGCTTCTTTCCCTTTCTCCATCCCCCCTGTGTCATTTCTTTGCAGGAAGGGACCAGCAGCAGCTGTATTTGGCACCAAGGTCTGACACTAGAGCTGGGTGATAGTTTAAAATGTTTAAAATGTTAGTGGTAGCTGCTAAGTATTAAGGTACTAAAACTGAAGGGAGGAATTGTGGAAAATATTTCAGTCATAATCTTAGCAATAAAAACCTTGCAGGGCTGGCACTGCTCTGCAGCACTTTTGAGAATTGTCTGTTTTGGTTAAGTTTCCAATGCCAAGCAAATATTTTAGCTATTTAGTCATAATTTATATTAATTTGCTATTTTAAAATAATTACTGCTTATTATTCAGAGGGAAAAGCCTCCTTTGTGTAGATTATTGTTCTCAGTTCCCTGACATATAGCCAGTGTTACATGCATTAAAAGAACAAGCTATGCCAGGGCAAAAGTTTAGAAGATGTAAGTCTCAATTCTGGTCAGTCTGACCATTGAAATTCACAGTAAGACTGTTGATTTTATTGGGATTTTTCTTTTCCCAGTTCTCTGTGGAAAACAGAGTCTGATTCTCAGAGAAACTTTTAAAACGAAAGAGACGGAGCTTACTGAGCACTGAAAAAGCGCTGCGTATGTGAACCAGTGTCAGAAAAGCAGCAGATGTAACTAAAATTTTGCATGTTTACCCCGTTTCAGTCTACCATGCTTTGCAGACCAACTATAACTCCCTGAGTACAGAGTGAATGGAACAGTACATTTCTAGCTGCCTGAAAAAGCCTAGGAGAGGAAAAAATTAGATCAGATGTAATTCCCTACAGTGGTTCTCTGCAACTCTGCCTGGGCATGGGCCAATGGCCACATGTTGCATAACACTTGCCACACGCTGCTCCGCATCCCGGGAGGAATTCAGCCTCAGCAAAAATGCTTCTGCAGGTTCTGCCTGCAAACAGTCGCTATGCACCACCCCATGACACCCTCAATGTAATTCAGGGCAAAAAGAGCAAAGTTTTCCAGCGAGGAAACTGAGAGGGAATAGTGCTGTTGCCTAAAAATACATCAGAAAAGAATAAACATCAGGGAGAGAGGAGTTATTTAAGCTAAAGGACAATGTTGGCATAAGAACAAACAGGTCACTTTGAGATGCACAGGAGAGGCAGTTCTGGTGATGCTAAGATACCAAAATCTTAAACAACTTCAAGTGAAAGCAACACTAATCTTTCCTCCCACATGTAGGCAATTGCTCCAGAATGCTATTGTTACTAGCTGAAAAGCTGACATGAAGCCCGTATAGTAAACACCAGAAATAAAAGTGTGTGCTTTCTTGTTGAAATAGAAACAAACACAGAAGTTGTTTCATGTGTTAAGTTTGCTCATTGATGGTGCTCCTTTTTTCAGTCACAGGTAGGTGTCTGTGTGTCCTTGCCCTTTTAAAAGGATTGTCTTCAGAGATTCTCAGGGCATGGTTTGTGCATAGGGCCATCGTGACTGTCCACAGCAGTGATAAGCGAGGCTTTTCCACTGCAGGAAAAAACTTCAGTTTTAGTATCACTACTGAATATATCTAGTTTGATGGGAAAGGAGCCTAAAACGGACTAATCTACCATCAAATGCTCTTTTTACATCATGGACTAAGTGAATATTAGAAGAAACTATGTAAATCTTATTTGTGCCATGTGTTTCAGGGCATTAGAAGAGAACATAGCAGTGGCTATTTCTCGGATGCAATTCATTCATAGCCAACAGATTTGTACTCCAAGACATGTAGGATATTATGCACGGTATTAATTCACTGATCATTGAAATCTTAATAAGCTGTTGCTTGCAAATCACTTTGAAGCCATGGACAGCTCTGGGATTAAGTGCCATTCACTCTGTCTTTTACAAGCCATGCAAAGGGTATAAAACCATAGGCCAATGTAGTATTCACTTGGGTAGCCCTTGGCTAGCAGCCAAACACAGCCACTCACTCACTCCCCTCCCCGCCCAGGGGATAGGGGAGAGAATTGGGAGGGGTAAGGAGACTCGTAAGTTGAGATAAGAACAATTTAATAATGGAAATAAAATAAAACTTAAAATAATAGTTATATTTAAATAATAATGATGATAATAATAATAGTGATAAAATATGCAAGGAGTGATACACAGTGCAATTGCTCACCACCTGTCAACCAAGCCCAGCCTATTCCCAGATAATATTCCCAGAGGAGCGACAATCCTGCAACTGAAACCACATTTCTGGAAGAGTGAGAGCCCAAGCAAAAGCCAGAGAAGAGAGAGAGAGAGAGAGAGAACCCCCAGAAGAGAGAGACTCTTGTTAATACACTGAACCTGACATTATATGATACAGAATATCCCACTGGCATATCCAAATGGCAATCTACCTTATTAATTTAAATAGTCATCACCTTGCACTTGTGGACTAGCGAAACACAAAGTCCTTTGACTTCTAGTGACAATTGAAAACATTGGTATGTTATCAACGTTTTTCTTGTAACAAATCCCATGCTGAAACCGAAACACAGTGCTACTCTAGCTACTAAAAAGGAGCCTAGCTGTGTGCCAGCTAAAAACCAGGACACATATATTAATCAATAATTAATATCTTCATTACCATCAGAATTTAGTAATAATCCATTTGCAATAGAATTAAAGCAAATAAAACAAGATTAGGTAACACTGTGTACTTTCAAAGCATTCTGAAGTGGTACTAAAATACCACAAAACATTGAGGCTCATAGATCTCTCTGCTTCCCAGAAAATTAATGCACAGATCTTTAGAAAAAAACCACGGTCATTATGTAGGCCACACAAAGAGATGCACATTTTTTCAGTATCAGTAGAAAGAACCACTGTTTCTTTGTCTCCCTGCTTCTCAGATATTCAGGTTTTCTTTATTCCTTGGCTTGCACTACTCATAACTACTGCTCAAGAGCGTATTTGGGCAAGGTGCAGTCTTAGGCTCAGTACTTTCATTGCTGACCCTTCCAGGCCAATCCCATAAACGTTACAGCAATTGCTATGAGGTACCTGAGGATACTTAGAACAGACAAGACCATGGAAGGTACTCAGATACTGCTGTTTCCTGTGTACTCTTACATTTTTGTGGCAACGTTTGGTAGGTTTGCATGAAAAGTGAAAATATAGAGAAATCCATCATTTCAACACACAGCATTTTAAAATACAGCCCACATTAATTTCGCTTAAATGCTGGCTAAGCAAAATTCGCAATTAGAACATTCTAATGATTTGCATTGTGGTTTTGTACTCTAAGCTTTGCATCAAAGGGAACCTAAATTAAGTTCTCTATAGTTAGCTTACTTTCTGTCCGAATGTTGTCTACATTATTTCTCAAAAGCAGTTTAAAAACACCACTGAATCATGGCATTAATAGCAAGCATATATATTTTAAAAAGTTATAGATGCAACAGAATTGAAAAGATCAAATAGTTGCAAATAATCACATTTTTAAAAGGATTTTGGAAAAGAGGATAAATCAGTTCCTGAAGCAGTGGCTCACAGAAATGACTGCCTCCATATCACAGTCTATAGAATATTTGCCTGTATCTCAGCTTCTCTGGTACTTACATAGCTTACATAGTAAATTCACGGATGACACCAAGCTGGGTGGAAGTGTTGATGGGTAGGAAGGCTCTACAGAGGGATCTAAACAGGTTGTATCAATGGGCTGCAACCAATTGTATGAGGTT
>NW_010325119.1:0-51460 GCF_000700745.2 Antrostomus carolinensis | reverse complement strand
AGTGAACCACTAATATACTGTTATCCAACAGTTTTCCAATTCTAAATACTGACTGAAATAATTAATGCACATTAATACACAACCCAACAAGTTTATTTTTCCATATATCCTTTCCTACAGACACATATATCATACAGGCACATGCTTAACATCTGCATAACCAGGGCAGATATTTTTAAACAGTGATGCACTATGGATACACTTCCTCAAATACAAATATACTTTTCAAGTGAGTCTACCCATTCAAAGTCTCATCAAGAAAAGGAGAAATTACTCCACTACTCCAATGTAGTTACTCATTTTACCAGCATAAATCATCATAGCTTCATTTTCAGTCCACTGAGGCGAAATATCCAGTTGCCAGTGTTTGTGATCACCTCTCATATGCTACTTTACATTTTATCTATGTTTTCCATTACACTAGATACATTTACAGGCTACATGAGGTCTAGGGCTGTGGAAATTAAGCTTTCTGTTCCCTGACCACAGTAGTACATAATCTTTTTAGCGAGCAACAACCACATTACTTCCAAAGTATTCAGTGAGTAATTTTAGCTTGCACTCAGAAAGGCAACTTCAATTAGTTGAGACACACCCTTGGGAAACAAAGGTTCTGTTATTGCATTTGTCCTTCAACTCTATCTAAAAGGAGGTCAAAAAAGAAACACGTTCAGAGACAGCAATATATCTGAGTGCACATCTGTAACACCCCCCTAGCCCCTGCCCCACGCCATCTCCAATATCCATTCTATAAACATATTTTTTAAAAAAAATCAATTCGGGTTATGTTTTTACAGCTGACATCACAATTATGTGATGGACACAGGATCAATTTTCAAAGGAGAAAGAAAAGGTAAGCTTCTCTTCAGGTGTCTATGTCACCTGGGTTATAAAAGAGGAGGTAAATAAGACATCAAGACAGACAGAATAAAAACCTACAGTTAGACTTTTCAGTCAAAGAAGCTGTACATTCTTTAATAGAGCTAAGAATATAGTAGTCTTAATTATTCACGTAATAGAAACACCCCAAAAAGAGGACAGGAATGATACTGCACAGGTTACACAATGAAGCATCACAGCATAAAATCTGAATGCAGACAGCTTCAGGGAAGCACAGAAACATTTTTCTGGCCTGTGATCCCTGGTGACAGGTGTAACAAAGCAGTCATACATTCCCATTCTCACGATGTACAAGTGTTTGCAGGGCTGCAGAACTCTTCCCATTCAAAAATCTGTGTGAACACTGACCATGTCTTTGCACTGAAGTAGAATTAAAATTTAACAAGTATTTGTCTAAACTATTTTTAAAACCTCCAAGTAAATTGTGTAAGTAACACACAATGTGAATTATGAATATTCATAACATCAAAGATGATGTTCTTAAAACCTTCAATGATGATTTCATGACTTCCAGATGTATCCTACTATTTTTTAATTATCATTATTAATTTGTAACAAATCTTTCTTGACAAGTAAGTCAACTATTCCTTTTTCTGCACAGGGTCATCAAA
The DNA here is from genome assembly GCF_000700745.2 of Antrostomus carolinensis. Taxonomy (NCBI): domain Eukaryota; kingdom Metazoa; phylum Chordata; class Aves; order Caprimulgiformes; family Caprimulgidae; genus Antrostomus; species Antrostomus carolinensis. The sequence goes on along the minus strand of NW_010325119.1, from coordinate 49,949 downwards.
AACAATCAATCTGCTCTCTGTATAAGTGTTTTTAACACACTAAGAGACTTGCACAACTTCTGTCTTTTCAGCACCAACCAGTTCCAATTATTTCAGTCTATACTCACATATCTCATTTCAAAGTCATGATCTGTAGCTGTGGTCCAGAATCCCTCAGATGCATCTATTTTCCTTAGACTGAAATGCCTGTGCTAGAGGTACTCCATCCAAGGACTCACTACCTTCAACTGACAAAGACCATCCTCTGTTTCGTATAAATGTAACTCACAGATCTTTCTCATAATCATATTGTTAGCTTCTCTTGTGAAAGAGCACTCCTATCACTGCCATACTGTAGTGCTGAAGAATACAGTTCAGATATTTCTCATCTTATACTCATGCTCTTGAATTAAATTTTTCCAATCATTGGAAGTAGCAATTTATGAATTTCATTCTCTTCATTTTTGATGTATTTATTCTGATATTTTCTTTCAAAATAACATACACATCCTGAAAGCTTCAGTCTGGCAAGTCAGATATTCAGTTTGGTGGAAGAATCTTTTATTTTAAATGAGAACTGAAATGAAACAATTTCAATGTTTTGTTGTCATCATAGAATCATAGAATCATAGAATGGTTTGGGTTGGAAGGGACCTTAAAGATCATCTAGTTCCAACCCCCCTGCCATGAGCAGGGACACCTTACACTAGATCAGGTTACTCAAAGCCTCATCCACCCTGGTCTTAAACACTTCCAGGGAGGGGGCATCTACAACCCCTTTGGGCAACCTGTTCCAGTGTCTCACCACCCTCACACTAAAGAACTTCTTCCTAATATCTAATCTAAACCTACCCTCTTTCAGTTTAAAGCCATTCCCCCTAGTTCTGTCATTAACTGTCCTTCTGTCATTAATTGTCCTTTACTTTCAAACAGCAAACACTAAATATTTTGTTTGATTGTGAAACTAAATGTTCTGTTCATTTTTCAGTTATATAGTTTTTGCTTCAGCTACCTTTAATATAAAAAATGCCATTTCAAATAAAAATATTTCAATACTTCATTAAACACATTTGCAAACCTTTGAAACTTCATTTCAGCAAATTTACTGTTAGTCAAAAAGTTTTAGCCTAGCTGGTTGTCATCCACAAAACTGACAACTTCAATCTGCGTTCCATTATCCCACTTGTTAATGATACGTAACAGAATTGCTCTGAACAGAGAGGTTCTGTGGAATACAGTAAAATATGCTTTTCCAATCCAAAAGCAACACTACCTGGGCTCCTAGAAGACACATTTAAAACAACTGGGCACCTGTTTTATGGTGATTTGGTTGTTGTCTTATGGAAATTGCTTGGGAAGCCTGTAACAGTATTACCAAAGTTAAGATACAGAAAACTCCCTGCTTTTATAACTTCATAATTTATAAACAGACTATTTTGTTTTGAAAATCTGTATCTGCTAAGGAAATTCACAGATATTTTCTAATAATTACATCTCAATGATACAGTAAACATGAACAAATTCAAAGAATTATTTATTTAGTATAAACCATTCATCAGATTCTTTTGCATTGTCTATGAAAATTAAAACCTTAAAATGTCTTGTCTATGAATTAAACTGCTTTGCCTAGATACTTCTTCAAAGGATTCCTCGGTCTGCCCACATTCCAAATTGATGTTCAGCATAGAAACCAACTATCCTAAACGCTGTCTATTTCACACACCACGAAGCTTTGTAAACACAGGGATCTGAATCAGGAGAATAGCCATATAAAAAATTTGTAGCTTAAACATACTGTCTTGCTTCAGTTACTAGAGAGATGATATAAATACATCTCATGAGTCACCCATCTGAGATGAGCCAAAAGGTTAATCCTGAAGTTTGTATAAGAATTAGATTACTAAGCAGAGCTTTGCAGATTGACACTTGCACAAAGCCAGACAAGCAAAACCAAACAAATTTATTTAGCTACAAATGCACCCAACAATAAAAGATCCTTAAGTACTTAGGAGATTATAATGTGGGGGATGGGAAAGTGGAGGCTGAGGAGGAAGGAAAAAATATTTTTAAAATTGACAGAGATGCTTGTTTGACATCTACAGTGCTTGCATGCTTTGTACGTACCTTGTCTGAATTCAGCTTTCCTGGGAATTTCTGCGAGATAGCACTTTGGCAAAGGGAATGATGAAAACATCGGCCAAGGATATGGATCACTGCCCTAGAAACAAGACCAGAAAGGAATTAATTTAGGAGAAGCAAATAGCATTTGCTTGATTAACACACAGGTCAAGTTCCCAGAATTGATGCCTATGCACCAAAGTTATGCTTGATACTACAATTTGCAATTAGATACTCCATAACTAGGGGAAAAAAAAAAAACAAAAACCAATAACAAACTAAAAAAAAAAGTTAAAGGATATAAAATCCAAAAAGTATTTGAGGGAGAATTTTTTCCAGTATATACCACTAACAGTTTTTATTTTACAGTTATTTTTTCAAACAAAAAGGAAAATGCATTTTTTATAAAAGCAAAAAAACCCCACAAAACTGTATTTCCAATTTTATACATTGATATAGTTGCGCCAACAGTAATTTGCATTTCATCTTTATGAGACTGACAGCCAGTGAGAATCAGAACATTTAAAGGAGCTGCTTAACAAACACTGTTTTGTTAGAACATCGATGAAAGCTCCAGGTATTAGACACTGCATAGATGAAAACCCAAGCAGAGAAAACATATCGAGTAAGAGCAGGATATAACAAACAGAAAGCTGACAAAGAAAACACAGAAATATGTAAGTAAAAACAGAAAAATTGCATTCACTTTTATAGTACGAACAGTAACATTAAAATGGAGCAACATTTAATCGGAACGTGATATATCCTAGGCACATGCCAATCCCCAGATAGTGGGAACAATGTACTTTTTCAGTGTATTACTTAAAAATTTTAGCCCTTTATAAAGCTAAAGGTGGACAGGTATTTCTTAATGTTAAATAATTTTCCACATTGAATTATCAGAAAAGTGTTCAATTAACAAAGGCAGGAGTTATGGAAAAAGCAAGTGTTAAATTTTAGATTCTAACCTTATCTAGTACTCTCAATGGCAAAATCCTTTCCTGTGGTCCTCCAATCAGATTTATCCTTACAAGAATATGGTTTCTCTCCACTGATAGACCATCAATTATAAAATCTCTGGAGGGGGAGGGAAAAAAAAAAAAAAAAAAACAACTCCAAAAATCAGAACCACTTTGATTTACCAACTGTTTAATTCAGAAAACTTCAATGAGCAAGGATACCTTGAAAGACATACCAGAGTTAAAATACTATCTGGAAAACACATAGACATAAAGAAATAAACAGAAACATGAAGTATTTTGAGATGTCTGCAAGCATTATCCTAACTTCCTATTGCACAACCTACTGCTGATTGGAAACATCTGAGCAACTCCTGGACACAACAGAGTAGAAAAATGCAAGCTTTGTTATGCCCACATGCTCAGTAATTAGGGCAGAGACAGTTAATGGACCACCAAAATTTGATCCTTATTTGGCCTACCAGCAAATTTCTGCTGTTACAAATAAGCAGAGTTATTAATAACTTAACATACAGCCAACTTGCTCTCTGAAGTCACTGTGTAGCCCAAGGTAGAAAATTTTTCAAAAGGAATAAAAGTCAGGTTTTATACACCAAGTTTCTTACAACTTTCTCCTTAGTAAGGAAATAGCAGGTTTCATCATCAAGCGATATCTATCATCTATATCTGCTGAGATTTAACCCATACTGTTTGATTTAAAATCTACACTGGTCCCATATATCAAACAGTAAGAGCAAAGTTCTCAAAATTCAGCATGCTGAGAGAAAGGACAAAATGTCTGTGACTAAATGACTGTCCTCTTCTGTTCCAAAAATACACTTTTCCTTTTGAAAGGATACATTGTGCAATTCTACTTAGAATTCAGCAATGGAAAGTCACAGAAGTTACAGAGTTGACCAAGTTATAAATAAAGAACCCCAAAACCCAAAAAAAACCCCAAACTGATGATGCCTTTAATTCATAAATATTAAAACAATACCCTAATTTTCTATTACAGACATAATATAAAATAATAATATAAAATCAAAGTAAAAAAGCATATTTACATCTACAAATTTTGCATTTTTTAAGAAAGAACTTAAGATTAACACAAATAAAAATGAGAAAAATATTTGATTTTTTATTTCTTACACTTTTGAGGTGGACACAGAAGAAAGAACAAGACTGTTGTATCTTTTCATACTTTAAGATTTATGAAAAATCTTCATGTAAGTAAACTTAAGCATATTAGAAGACAATTTGAGTGAGAACATTTGTATGTTTAAAGACACTAGGTATTCATGTATTTGTTCTCAGGTGAAAAGTTTGATAGTTTGATAGTTAAAACAACATTTACATCAGTCACTTCTTACCCCCGTCCTTCTGAATTTTCTGTGACATTTTCCTCCTGAGCAGTTAGTAAAACTTGTGACACCTTATACTGAGTCTCCAAGAGTAAAAGGGTATTGAGCTCACAGCACAGCACATTTAACAACCTGCAGGACACATTGGAATGACAGCACATCAGTCAGCAATCCAGTTTTGCAGTGTAAGACAAAGGCAAACGTGCTTATGAAATCTCAAAATGGAAAAACAAAACAAAACAAAAAAACCACCCCCAAAACCCCAAACTTGAAGTATCTGAAAAATACCCAGAGATAACTGGGTCAGGTACACTCTTTTATATCCTTTTTAGCCACTCAAGTGGCACAGTCTTAAGCAAACATAGAATAGTTTCCAACAGATTTTTCATGTGCACTGAACAATCAGAGAAAATATTCACTGGTCAGCTCAGTCTGCTTTTGAGTTTATATCATAGAATAACAGAAGTGACAGAGACTTAATAAAATATTCCATGTGAAATGTGAAAAAATTATACAATAATAGGCTGGTAAGGCAACTCAGAATGAGATTGTCTGAAGTGGGGGGAAACATGAGGGAGATAAAAATACTTTTCTTTAGAAAATAGGCTTTTAAGCACTTCCATACAATCAAATTTAACACAGTTCAAAAACAATAAAAGATTTAACATGCAATGAAACCAACAAATCAGATGGTTTGGTTTTTTGGGTTTTTTTTTTTATTTGAGCAAAACACAAAACAATGATGAAGTTAATAATCACAAAATCCCTGACAGTACATTACATACAATTTTCTTTTATAACCTCAGAGCAAATTAACAGTGAAGTACTCCAATATATTTCATGTAAATGTGATGTAAGCCAATCCAAATCATATTACTTTTTTTTTTTTTTTTTTTTAAACTAATTCACTCTAACACAGTAACAGAATAATTTCATTGAAGGTTTCCTGTTCATGGAAAATAATATGACTAAACATTCTTGTTGCTATTTTTATTTTCGGTTTTATCACAGTCATAAAACACAACATAAATTAAGTCTGATCAGCATTATATTTTGCATTCAGATAAGACTTGATATGAACTAGAGAACACATATTGTTTGAAATTTGAAGTCTGTTAGTCACTGCTTATTTTCTTTCATGTAAATCCCAATATGCTTCTACTGACAACAGCAAAAAATCGCAAGCCGTTCTCTGGATAATTTAACACCTGCAAAGTCATAAAATTATGGCCAAGGATTAAATAGTCAAGATGATAACATGTCTTTTGTTTCTTTTTTTTTTCTGTTGCTTTTTATATAACTTGATCTGTTCAGTTTCAGTCCTCTTGAAATTTTACTTATGTTAACTGTTTCCTGAAGATCTTTTTTTTCCAGTGCTTTTCTAAATCACAGAAGAAATGACATTTTAACTATAATTTTTTTATTATTATATAGGAAAACAAGCAAACAAATAAACAGGATGCCAAAACCATTATGAAGACAGACCATTTCTTCTTTTAGGTATGACGACTTTAAATGGCCAAAGAACCTGTATCCAGCAGTTAAAAACCACCTGAGAGAAGACTGATGGCTGAGAATGCTTATAACACCTCCTCTGGTACACAAGGCAGAGCAAAAAAAATAACACAAACCATAAGAAAATAAAATTAGGTAGAAGGAATAGTGGTAGGACAAATGACAAAATGTACAAAGATCAAACATAAGCAGCTACTGCTGAGGCATTCAAATGAAATTTTCATTTACATGGAAAAATCCATTTTAAAAAGCTGTCACTGAAGTACAGGTATTTGGTTAAAGGCATTATTCCATTGCCTTATCTTCCAAAGTCATAAGTGTATAGACTAATGTTTAAATCTAAAAAAATCACATTTTATAGTGTGTCTATTTGTGGGCATGCTTGAATATCGCTGTTGCAGTTTTTATTTTTTGGTTTTAATTGTGTCTGGAACATAAGAATTGGATCAGACCACCCAGCTCAATATCCTATCTATAAGGAAAGTATGCTTATGTAAACTGACTATCTCCTTGGTTTTGGTAGGTGGAATCATAATAACTTCTTTATTAAGGCACAACAGAAGGTCCTTAATGGGATATAAAACAGCTAGTAAATCATTCTAGCTGTTATAAAAACCTTGTTAATTTTTATGTTTCCTCTCTAAATTTTTTTCACCTGAAAATAATATAATTAAACCACCTATGAATTTTCCTGTGTTGCTAAAAACACCCATTATGGAGATAGCTTATTATCATATTTCTCAATTTTCTTCCATGAGGTCCTTTTAAGAACACAAAATAATATGATGTTCCCCATGCTCCCATTTTCTTAGTTGTCTTTTTTCACTCCCACCTTCAAATCATACCTCTCTCAAATACCACCTTTATTATGGTAAATAATACTTCAGTAATATATATGTTCAGGCAGTGTGCAATGGTTAACCAAATCTCAAACACTTTTGTCTGTGCTGTCTATAAGGTGTTCAGTGATGTGATCCCAAAATGGTGGACTAAACTGGTTTTGAATGCAAGGTTTTCTTTTGGCTTGCAGTTACTGCCTTCTATAGATACAGGCATAGTTGATTCAGGCCAGTGCAAAATACACAGCATGACATTTGTAGAGAGCTCAGCTATGGGACAAGGTAAGGTCTGTCTTTCTCTCCCAGGAATCAATATTAAAAACGCAAGCAGAAAAAAAAACAAGGACTGGAACCTCGTTGCAGTAGCAGGACCTCCTTCTTACTAAATGAATATGCATACCAACAGAGAAACCCAATGCAAAATATTCATTAAATCATTCCAGCATCATCATCATGGGGAAACAGCCTCAAAATGTTTTAACATCAGAGCCTACTTTACCACTTTGATTTATTCTTTATTATGCTTTGAGTAACAGCCCGAGCTTCAATGAGAACACTGATCCAAACAGTGAGTGGCAATTACTATCAACTGTGCAAAAAAACCCAAACAAACAAACAAACAAACCCCCAACAAACTACCAAAAACCACTACTAGCCAAAAACTACCTAGTCAGTGTGAGAACACAAGGAGCACTTGGAAGTTTCAGCCACACAAAACCTTGCACGCTGCCTCTGCAGACTGAACAAAGTGCATTAGTAAGGAGCAGAGAGAACGTGCCTCTGCATTTAGTCTTTCTAAAGAATCAAGGCATTTAATTGTCCCACTAAAGGCTCATAGTGTTTTTGAAAAATATGAGATCTTCTGGATACAGGGTATTACTCAATACTCCGAGTTATACCTCTGATGCCTGGGGCATTGGAAGCTACTACCTCAGGGCAGTCATGTTTCCCCAAGTAAGAAAACTCAGGGACTGATGTATGCCTTACAATGTTTTCCACATGAACAGATTTTCAAAAGAGCACCCACAGCACTTTAGCTACCCAATGAACTTACAAATCACATGCAATGTGATTGCTAATGGTAAAAGATTTTCTGTAGCTAAAGAAAAATACATTTCATGAGCATCATTTGCCAGCCTAGAAGACTCGGAAGTGAAGCAGATTTTAAACTGCAGGAAGCGAAGCATTTTAATTTCCCTCAGTGAAGTAAAGAAAAAAAATCCATCAACAAGTAATTGACATAATCCTATCAGAGAATCTGCTGTTCCAATTTTATTAATTATAAATTGTTTTAAATTAATAAATCTAACAAACTTTTATTAACATACAAACTAACAAATAACTGAATTACATGATATGGAAGCATGCCAACATAAACCTGTTCACTACTAATGTATACTGTCCTCTTTTACTTCTAGATTATTAAACAGGGTTCAAAGACCTACAGGACACATGCACTCTCCAGTGATCACTACAGCAGAAGTCTTCTCCCTCACACATATCTAGCATGCATACTTGGAAGGAAGAAGTTCACTTCCAAAGAACTGTGTATCACTTACTAAACAGAAAATACACTTAAAATAATAGAAAATGGGACATTAATTAATTATTAATTCCATCAATTCTCTTTATTTAACTGAAAAGGGTTTGATAAAAACTAATTGGAGGACTACATAGTCTTTCAGGCTTCCGTTGTAAGTATTCAAATCTGGTGGATTTGGAGGAAGAAATAAATACAGTCAGGCTGAATTCCTCCCCTCTCTCACCATACTCCTCCCTCCCCTCGAGAGAGGGAACTCTGGGAAACATGGTTTTCTTTCATTCATAAAGGCATAAGGATGTTGAATGCCACAGGATGTGGCATGGAAGGGTTTCTTCAGCACATTCAAATGTCAGTGATCAAAAAGGTACATTAGTGACATCAGACAATAGTGTTAATGGGCTATGACAGTATATTTACAACAAATACATGCGGAAAGCAAGAGGTAAAGCCTTGTTTCCAGCTCTGCAAGAAAGATAGAAAAGAAAATACAAAACTAATAAAAGAATGCTATGTTTTCTAATAGAGAAACTGGATTTATTTAAAAACAGGTTGAAATAAAAAGTCTTGCTTCAATTTATAATGAATAAGATTTTAAAGAATTATATAAGAACATTTTCCAAAATCTTGTGCTACTTATAATGCTTTTTAATAAAGAGTAAGAGGGGATAAATCTAAATAGCATGTTGACCTGAGGAAAAAGAATTATCAGGATTCATATATTCTACCTTTAGGAAACAAGATAATTAATGATCCTTCCATTGTATTGTAATCATTAAAATCACACATTCTCTTAATTAACAATACACATAATGTAAGTACAATTAAGGGAACAAATTATTTCATATGCTGAAGCTACCTCATTATTAAAATGCCATTATATAAGAGGGTGTTGTTTACAATGCAGATGAAAACACAATGGAAAAGAACGCACAGGTGTTTATTATTTGTATTTCCTAAACCCACAAAGTCATCTCTTGACTATCACATGCTTGTTCATCTCCTACCTCCTGCAGGATTTAATTCATTCACCTGGATTTCACTAGATGAAATTTTGACCAACACACACTGCTCTAAGGCAAATTTCAAAACACTGATTCTGATGTCTACATAGTATGTAATTGAAATTATTTTTCCAAAATCTTTCTGTTGTAGGCCAACAAAAATAGATACAATGTACTTTCATCATCTTCTGCATCCACTCAGCAAGTAAATTAGTATTATAAAACATATTCAACATGATATTTCATATTTTTAAAAATGACTTAACAATGTCAGTATTTATTATGCGAATCTGAAAATAACAAGCCAATATTATTTTTCTAGCTGTAGCAGGCTCTGTAGCTCTACAATACTGAAGCTGATACTGATGAACATGTGACTTACACCAGTATTTACAATTTTCTGTAATTCCACAGAAATATAAATGCATTTAGAAGATTCACACAGAGCACCATAATGAATACTTCTTTTTCAGCCTTACCTTACATAGGCCTAAAATAAATCTATTTTTCATTGCAGTTCAAATTATGATTCTACAAAATAGGTTATTTTCAGATGTCTCTAATCCTAATCAAGCACATTCTGTCTTTAATTTTAAAGTCTCTCAATTTGCATATCTGAAGGAAATGTATTTTACTCTCAGAGTTTCCTAGGTATTTTCCTGCAGAAAGCCAAACTCTTGAACAGAGTGCTGTACTTGTTGCTTAATGCCCACTAGATTAGGGTGTTTCAGTGACCAAGTGTGGGCCTAACAAATACTCTTGTGATTTGATGTATATACAAAAGATCTTTTGACCTCACAATACTTAGGGCTTTTACTGATTTATGGCCAAAATAAGCCACTGGATTAAAAACAAACAAACAAACAAAAAACCCCCACAAAAAAACAGAACCAAAAACATTTGATATGAGCATATGTATAGAAGACAGCCAAAGAAAGAGGGGCTTTTGGTTTTTTTCCCCCTCTTCAAAGTATTCTCCTCCCACTGCCCACGGCCTATGCCTATTCCCAGTAATGCTATTTCTCCTTCTGTTTCTTATGCAACTCAAGACTGACTATCTTTGAATTTATTTTGGAGTACTGATACTTTTTAGGGACAAGGGGTTGGTTACCAAGGATAAAAATTTTGTATTTTGCCACATTTTAATCCAGCTAACAACACAGTGTCACTAACATTCACAAAAACCTCAGTTTCTGAATAGAGGGAACAGCAATATGTAAATGCCTGAATAATGCTTTAGGGAGATGCTTTGAAAATATATATTATGCATATATTTTCTTGGCAGGTTGTAAAAAAAATTACAACTAGTGGATGTATTCACTGTACTGAAATACTAGATAAGTTGCCTTGATGCCATATAATTCATTGGTCTGAAAGAAAAAAGTATGTTACCACTGTCTACTTAATTCTTTTGTTAATATAAGTCACAAAGACTCAAAAAGCTTGGCCTTGAAAGGGAGGTGGTTAAGATCTCCAGTGTCACACCTTTATGAAAACTGGTCTTTCTCACATCCAGGAACTTATAAGAAAAGATCAATGGGTACACTTGTATCAGAGAAATAACACTGATCATTAAACTAAGACAATTCTCTGAGTTTAATACATTGAAAAATTATTAGTTTGATTACTACTGTGAATTCCCTTTCTCTAGGATTTGTGCTCTGATGGCAATTTAAATTCAGAATCTTCTAAAATAGAAAGACCATTTAGAATTTTTGCATCAGTTCCTGTACCCCCAGATTTTCAGGCTGTACAAAGGAGTGGCTGAGACATCCTTCAGTGTTCTTTTATCAGCCAGTATTGCCTGACTGAGAGACTTCCTGCTTCTAAATAAGTGTAAATCTGGTTTGAAGTGGAAAGTTGAACTGAGAGATTGAAAATCTTTCTATACACAAGTTTGGTACTGTTTATATACTTCTACTTTTGTATTCTTATCTCCAACTTCTTGCCTAAAGTTTCCCTTTAATTTTTTTTTTTTTTAATAAGACATACTTCTACTTTTGTATTCTTATCTCCAACTGCTTGCCTAAAGTTTCCCTTTAATAATTTTTTTTTTTTTTTTAATAAGAGTTGAAAAGGACCTTCAAGTGAATAAATCTCATCCTAGATGCACTCAACAGCTGCAATTAAAGGAATACCAGATCACTGTCTGTGAAATTATTGAAGAAGAATCCTAGGCCAGGATACTTGGCCAAGTTAAGAATTACAAATAAACAGATTCACACTAGGCTATAGATTGCTGTGGGAGTGAGTATTTTACCTTGATCACACAGGACCTGATCTGTATGAATGCACTCTAGGAAGCATTCTTCATAGACTGAGAGATATTGGCTATGCAAAACGATAACTAGCTTCCCTACGTTTTCCCTTTGATTTCTACTTCATGCACACTGCTTTTCAGAGCGGGCAGGCTTGAAAAAGAAAGCTGACAGCAGAGCCTCTGCAGGACTGTCCTTCAAAATAATAGTTCAGAATTCACACTTGTTCAAAATGAAAACAATTATCCACCAGAAAATGCAATATTAACATTACAAGCAAATAGATAACACCTGCGCTTTTTGGATTAAACAGACTGTAGAAATACCTATATATTTTAAGTTTTATATATAGTTACACAGCTAGTAACCAAAATAATTTTAAGTCACTGAAGCACAGTATACACATGAAAAAAAAATGTAGTTCTAAATTGTGTAAGTTGCTTAACATTCAAGTAAGCAAATTTGTAACTCTTTAGAACTATAAAAGTGGTTTACAGAACCTCAGAGTACAACCTGTAAGTTAAAAAGATCAGAATTTCAGCACTCAGCTCTAGGTGAGCCACATGTACAATGATACCTGCCCGAATAACAAAGTATACAGCTGTGTAGATCTGTGAATTATTGAAGAATGTGGGTTTGGCTGTACTACTGGTATTAAGTCTAGCAGAAAGAAATGTTTCTAGACAAATGTTTCGCCAAAATCATTCAGTCACAAAACTGTCTGTTTTTTCAATGTTGCCGTTATCATAAACATTTAAATATTTTATTTCTACATAGCAGCAAAGAGAAACATAGATCTTTTGCTCTAATTAACTTTCTAAATTTTCAGATCTGTTAAGTATCTGGTATTATTTGAACTAATTGCTGCTGAATTTGGTATTCTTGATGGAATTTGGTCAAGGAGCAAGCCTATTACACAAGGCAAGGTTCACTTTACAAAACACAGATGTCTGCAGTCAGCAATGCTCACAGAAATGCTCATGGAACTTGGTTTCAAAAGGTATTTAAAGTGAACTGTATACCTCTCATATTCAGACAACATAGCCTAGGGTTTCTGGTAAGCCTTAATACTGTAAACAACACAGTAAGCATGATAAATTCCAGAATCATGCAGAATTCTGGTATCATTTTAATAGGGAACTTTGAATAACTATGTAATAGTAAAAATTCTCTTTGTGTAGGCAGTTAAATTAGTCATAATAAAAGGCTTGTATGTGCCAATTCTCTATTATTTGCAAAAAACATTTGTACAGCAATCCCTACATGCTCATGAAAAGCCATTTAATCAATAAGAAAACACAGTCTTATAGTAACTGTGGTATAAACAGGCCCATATTAAAATCCCTAGAATTGTATCTTCCTTTCTTTAATAGGAAAAAAAGCATCTGTTAAAAAATAAGTTAAATATGAGGTCCAAGCTATCATTGAGATTCCAAGAGAATCCCAGCAGAACACAAAAACTCTACTGAATATTATATATTTAAAAAAAAAAAATTCCTTTATCTGGTTACTACTTAATTATTAAGATACCTACCACTTTTATGAGTAAGTTTCAACACTGAAAATACTACTTAATATTTTCTTGAAATCTGGCAGTTTGACTGGATTCTCACTTTGTTTCTGACTTTGTCAGTGTCCAGCAGAAAATGTCATTACCATAGTGAACTCTGAAGTTTATCTCACCTGTGTAACAATACCGCTTCTTTTATGTGATTATACAGATGAGCTTGTTACATTGCCCATATATGTAGTTATAGGTAGTTTTGTTGCTTCACAGGGTATAGGCCTTATTAAAAGTATTGTAAGCATTCAACAGAACTTCAACACATGATCCATGTATTTGTGTACCAGTCTCTGTCCTACAGCATGGGAGTCAACCACTTACACAATCAAACTGAATAATTCATTTTTGCCTATACCTTACAAGGATTCCTAATATAATTGTAGGAGAAATATGTTCTTTTACCCTATAAAGGCAGAACATAATCTAAAAGCAAACTATTATTTTAAACTGTAAAACATCTCACTTTCCCTTATCCTTAATTAAATCTATGGGAGTTCTGTCAGGTTTTTCATGGAGTCAGTATAATATCAAACGAGTAATAATAATATCTTATTTTTCAAATTTAATCTTAGGACTTCTCATTCCTGTCCGACTAGTGATTTCCTCCAAAACAGTATTTATAACTTTTGATTTATACAACAAAATCATATATCTCCCAACTCCAAATTCTGCCACTGTTCATCTCCTCCATGCTCATCCTTATCAGCAAATTTTACTGTATCTTATGTTTCATACATAGTATGAAATTATTTTATTCAATATCAAAGTACAAATACAACTGCAGAAAGCTCATGTTGCAGTACTTAATCAATTGGGCTATATCTTGTCCAAGCAAGGTTATCAACATTTTCCATACTATGAAGTACAATCCAGCAGATCTTTTATTACAATTGCACAAAATATGTTTGTAACAAAAAAGTTATTTCAAGGATTTATAAACTCAACTTTGGAAAACAGACAAAAATGCAGGAACTAATTTCTATGTTAAAATATTATAAAGCACTTAATATTACAAAACATGAGTATAACAGTGGAGCATAATTTAAGTGTTCCTTCGGGTTATAGAAACATTTGGGATCAAGTGGTACTCTCCTCAAAATCAGTTCTGGTGATAATTCAACCAATACATTAAAAAAATTATTTTAAGTACAGGGAGACTAGATAAATGAAACTGATATAAACACGGTAAAAAATACTTTGTTTATTTTAGTATTTCGGTATGATTTTTGTTTTATGCACAACAGTGGACATACCACATGTTCTTTCAAACAGGCAAAATAACAACATGCAATTTCTATTACTTTTTATTATATTACAAAATATCCATTTACAGGTAATAAGATTAGATTCATTGCTACTGTCATTTTGTAGGCCATTTTTCAGTTAATCTTCTTACATTAAAAAAGGGAAAATTTCACCTTCATACATAATAAAAAAATCAAACAATATTATCTCAGCAGAAGCAACACATCCAAGCACGTTATATCCTATTTAGTTAATGTGACTAGAGAAATAAAAAACCGAGAAAAATGAACATCTTACCTCAGACCGAAGATATGTGATTGCTCATAACTGAATAAGGAATGAATTTTAGCTTCTGAATTCAAAATTATAAGCCTGTCAATTATATCCTGCCAAAGGAAGACAAATGTAAAAAACTCATGTATGATTTTTTATTTTATGTACATAATAGTTTCATAGGGATGCTTACTAAAAAATTAAAACTATTATTAAAAAGCATATTGAAATTATTTCTGTAATAAGAGGTGCTTGCCACCATAACAGTCAATGGGAAAAAGAAACTGTACAGAAAGGTGGGGGTGGGTTGGATTTTCGGTAAAAAAAAAAAAAACAAACCAAAAAAACCCCCCAAAAACATTAAACATATAAAAAGATCCTAGCATATCCTAGTTCTTATTTAGTATTAAAGCACAACAAAAATGTTAACTGTTTTTCTGTATATTTGAAATGTGTATACTTCTATTTTAATGAAAAGAACAGCAAATCCTTTAGTATAATACTCTTTCTAAGACTGGTTAGTACTACAGGCTTCAAATCACAGTCCTCTATTCTCATGGGCTTGGCTTGGATGTTGAGGTTTACATATTTCATCCTACAACATCTCTAACAGACAACGACCTGTGGCTGCTTCCCACTTCTTCCACTAATCCAACCTAATTATCTTCCCCTCTGGTTCACTGCATATCCAAACTGCTTCTGAAGATAAAATTTCATTAAAAGACTAAGAAATGCATAAAAATATTCACTGACGTTATTGTCTTGGAGACAGAGTGCTGTGCTATGGTCAGAAGAAACAAAATACAAAGTCCTTACAGGCTTAATTTAATCCGGAGTTAAACCAAACTTTTCTTTTCTCCATATTTAAGTAGTACAGTCTCAGAGACAGTAAAGAGTGATTCTTCAACTGAGTCATTTCAATACGAGAGAAAAGTTAGATTCCATACTTTCAGGAAATCAATCAAAGCTCTGGTTTTCAATAGAGAGAAAAGTAAACACCACAAGTAAAACTCCCAGTAGTAGGAAAAAAAAAATCTAGAACCTGTCAAACTAAACTATATTCATAAAATGTATTGTAATTTAAAACTCAGTGAAACCATATTTTCCCTATTAGATTTTTCTGGGTGGTAGGGGAGAGGGCTCTGAATAATGAACTTTTTCCACATAGTATGTTCACAATAAAACAATTCAACTCAGACCTGAAGGCTGTTAAAAAAATTGGTAATGCAAGCAATTCATTTGTTTGGGGTTTAAAGCTTTTTAGATATTTGCATGTGTCAAGAGTTAAATGCCAAGGGATACTTCTCTGGCAACAACCTCCTTCTCTCATCTATACATTAAAGCTGAGAGTCTGCAAAAGAGTAGAAAGAGCACGCACAGAGAGAGGACTATTGGGAAAGCAGACCAAGCTCTGATTTGTGATATTAGGAAGGAAGATAGAGAACGAGTTTCAACACAAGGTCCAATTAGAAAAATGTGCAGACAAATCTGCACTGCTCAACTATGGAGCATATCTTAAATATTACAGGTAGGATGTCACCTACCTTGAATACCTAAGATACAACACCTAAACATAAGATTCTCCATAATCACTGAAAAAAAAAAAAAAAAAAATTCACATGCTTAAACATGTCTTTCAAAGCTATAGATCTGGAGGGCACCTTCCAAGTTAGATTACCTTGCATATGTGTACTGCAGAACCGCTCAAAAGAAGAGTGAAGGCAGACAAAGGGGCCCTGATTAATCAGCTCCACTTTCTAAAATATTTTTATATAAAAAAATAGAGTACAAAAAAACTGGCACGTATTAAGAAAGAATTTCTTAAAGGCACAAAATAAAACCTGATTAGTCAACAGTTAAAAGTAGTAAAAACCCAACTGAAAACCTGTTTAAATCGTGTGTATATAATAGAGGCCATACAAAGATGATTAAGTTCTGTGCATTATCAAAAATAGTTCAGCATAAATATTGCAAGTCAGACTCTATGGCAATGTGCCATGATTCAGCAATACAGAAAAAAGAAGCAAACAAAGCAATTGGATCTTCTAATCAAATCTTCCAGTGGCACCAAAACTGCTTTTACCTTGCTTTCTAATCATAGTTACATCTGGTCAAATTTTTTATCTTTAGTCTTCTGAAGTCACCGCCCAAAAGCATGGTTATAACAAAGCTATACAGAAGTCTTCCAAGTACTTAGACTGAGTCATTATATTAACGTCAGATGAACTGACTAGTTCTCTTCTACTAACTCGGTAATCTTGGATGTCTAGTTTAGGTTTACAAAACCCACTGTTGCAGAGTAGTTAAGCGAGACAAACCCCATCGAAAACATCTGTAACTGTTCAGGGAACTTTGAACAATTGTATCACTGTTGCTGTTTCTGGAAACCTAGAGAATTCCATCAAACTGTTGTGCCTCAAAAGCTTTCAAAAGTTACAAAAATCACTATTTAAGATCTACCCCAACCTGAAAGCTCTCAAATATGAATCACCTTCACTATACGACTATCTCCCCTGCTCCCAGTGCCTCAGAAAACCTGATGACTGAACAGAACTATCCATTGGGGACACACCAACACTGAGTGGATTGGAAAAGTGAAATTTATCATCCCATTTTCCCCTGAAATCATCAAACCAGCATTACAAAAAAGCACTATAAAAATCCCTTCCAAACATAATATACTCTATTATGATATATGCTTTTTAAACAACTTAAACTACCACCAATCCAGAGCTTGTGCTAAACAAACACTTTAACACAGCAGCAATTCAAAGTGGTAGCTCATTAGAAAAAAAACCCTGATTTTAAATGTTAGTCAAGGTCACAGATTAAATTTGCCTGTGCTTTGCAGATGAGAAAAATAAAAACAACAACCCTAATAAACTGCAGCTGAATGAACTAATACAAAATAATACTAAAGCCAAAATGGTAATACTATCTTTCTTAGGACTGAAATATGCCTTAATCAGTAACTTCCAAATTAGTGATTTCTTTTTGTGTGTGAATAATCTGTGCTATTAAGAAAATCTTAGGTTTTGGTTTGTTGGGGGTTTTTAATCTTTGTTTAAATCCACAGATAGCATGATAGAGCAATATTAAATAAAATACAAGTATAAAGATTTTGCAGCATTTTCCAGCATGTAACTGCATGCACATACAGAGATGTTTATGTATGTAACTTTTTTTTTCCATGGAAAAACACATTTCTAACACAAATGATGATCTTTGAATTAGGCAAATTTTATATCAACCTTAGGATTTCAAAATGAAAATTTAGGTTAACATGAAGTGATGTGTGTATATACTGCCCTCATGCTGTATATAATACAAAATGCAGAAAATTTCAAAATCTTTCAGTAAGAAGAAAAAACTTATTCTATTATTACAGTAACATTTTCTCAGGAAAATGTCTTCACAGAAATATTCATTTTTCTTTCAAAATAAAATTTATACTTACAATAATATCTGTAGGTACTTCACGGAATGAATACACTGGTTTATTTGGTATAACTTGTTTACTAAGGAGCTCAAAAACTGCAGGGTAAGTGAGCAAGTTTACCAGAGACAGAAAAGACTAGAGAGAAAAAAAAAAAGAGGGACAAAAGAGAATGGTAATCATTTATGTATAACCACATAAACCTGAACAGTTATTTGCCATTTACTTTAAGTTTTTTTCTTATCCTTCTCTGCAGGTTAAACTTGGCATAAACAGAGCTGCCCAAAATAAAACCGCAAAACCTAGCAGGTGTCTATATAATTTAAAAGCGCCGTAACGTCTGCAAAATATGTATTATCTATCAAATTGTACAAGCAATTTTCAAAATTATAATATTTGCATTATCACATAATTCTAAAATCTAGAAACACAGTATAATCCAAAACATGTAATTCTCCCTGATATTACTACAGTAATCAGAGACATGAACTGATGGACAGTATTTTAAGACTTTAACTTTTGTCATTATTATTATTTATTATTTTATATGGACCTGAATGGATCCTTGGCATTGTGACCTGACATGCACCACAAGAATTCTTTCAGTCATCATTTGACTAGTGTATTACACTGATTTTGCCCCATATGTCAAGAAGCAGGTATAGTTGAAATAAAAATTTACAGAAAGGTATGTATCATCCTACCTGAAATACAGTACTGTTTCTTCCATGTCAATACAGAACATCAAGTAATTTCTCACCTTCATACAGCTTTGGTCAATAGGGTCAACTGGAGTAGATTTGGGTTGGGTTATCCTCACATCATCTTTTCCACACTCCAAAAGAGCCCATAATTCAGTTACAAGTGCCTTTATAAAACCTAAAAAAAAAAAATATTTGTTCTAATCACAAGAATGTCAAGAATACCAGAAAAACAATTTTCATATTAAAAACCATTTTACATCAAAATGCTAACTTAGATTCTCAAAATTCTCTACATTGTGGAATAAAATTTCTCAAGACAGACGGCCTGAGGGTTACTCTCCCTGCTATTCTCAACCCTTTAGTCAAACTACCTTTCTACAGCAGTCTGTTTATATTCAACCTAAAATCCACAGCAACAGTTTGCAAATATTATTATACTAGAGTAGAACGATATTTATATATCTTCCATATAAATGAGCTGCTGACTTTCTTTAACAAGTTAACTGTTTAGTTAGTATTAGCTCTGTGGTTTTAAAAATACAGATTTTCTCTAACTCTTTAATAAATGAAAACATACTACAATGAAAAGTTAAGGAATGAAAAAAAAAAATCTTTTTAAGAGAAGCACTACTAGTTGAATTAAAACTGTTAAATGTTAGAAAAGGAAGGATAGCCATCTAACTCTGAAATCTCCAAATGTAACATACAGGCTTAACACAAACTTTATATACATTACACAACCTCCTCTCAAGGTTGAAAATCAATGCTGAATATTTTTGCTCTACCACTTGTCTTTGATGTCAAGGGCCATAAGAAGCAACTTGGCTGAGAGCCTTAAACAGGATAGATGAGTTACTCCTCAAGCCGATCTGCTCTCTGCTTTCTGAAAGATTCCAGAGGCATAAACAATAAGAAGCTAACAACCAGTTCCTTTGGTAGAATTTGCCTGCCATTCTGAAAGGCTTTCAGTCAAGTCATTTTAATTATACACCAGCCACTTCTAGATACTCAGACAGAACATTTGCAATTTTTGTACCTCATGTACTTCCTTAGCAACTTAGGACAGTAGCTTTACTTCATTGATAAGATTCCAGTTTTAACGTAACAACTATCTAGACTGCTGGTGGCAACAGTGAAGTTATTTGAGAATGAATCTGAAGAGACTTTGTGGTATGACACATGAGAAGACATATGAGAAGAATCGTCAATTCAGAAAACCTCGATCCCATCTTGCTACTGTATAAGAAAGCCTGTGACATTCAGGCCTTTGCAGTTTCTCACTCTTTGAGAGGTCAGTACTCATAGAAAAGTACATAAAAATTAAATAAATCAACAGTTATTAATTCTGATCTGTAAATCAATAAGAAGCACTTGGAAACTGTTAGCAACTTATTTTTTAATAGATATAAATGCCTTCATGCACATACAGGAAACTTCCGGAAATCCAAACCAATGAAGTAAAAGACTTTGCATAATTTCATAAAAAACAAAACAGAAAAAACAACCAAACAAAAAAACAACCCACAGAAAAACCCCCACCCTGCATCAAGATCAGTGAATGACCTAAAAGGTGGAAAGAATAAATTTCCACTAAGAAGAAATCAACAGACTTTAAGCAGTCTTTGCTAATACTGCGTACTTATTCCACTTGATTGATCTTTTTTAACATCTTCCTCACCATCTTTTTCTAATATGCAGGACTACAGCATGTAACTAACTATTCATAAGAACATCTTTCTTCAATTTACCTGAACTCTGTAGAGCTACTGCACCCACTGGCGTTGTTGCCATTCGTGTAACAATCACTCTGTTACCAAACTCCTCGTATTCATTTGTCTGTTATAAATACATAAATAATAAATATAAATATAAAAGCACAAGTGTTAGTTATTCAGAGGGCATGAAACTGTCAAATGATCTCTTAAATATTGACTTGTTTAGAGAATTTAATCCACTGTATGGTTAGACTTGAACAGTTCATAGATATTATCCTCTACAGACTTACCAGGTCAGATTCCAAACTGAACATCTTTATCAAGTATCTTATCAAAATTTAAATGCAAAATACTGTGGTTGACACATGCAACATCAGTAAAGAATAAAAAACATTAGTATTCTAATGTTTTTTGCACACATTCAGTAGGATTCTGTAACATTATGTTTTTTCTCCTAAAATGCATATTATCTGATTTTTGGTTACATTTCAAGTATTGTCTAGCATATCTACATTTCAACACCACCTACCAATGTGGTCTAGAAAAAAATCGCACTTAGAAGAAGAGAGAAAAAATATTTTGCTTAGAATTTCAAACTTTACAGTAAAAAGTCAGAAAAACTAAATATATGCATGACATTCTGAAGATGAGCAATATCCAACAAACTTAAATCAGTGTGGTACCAATATCAAAGGCGATAAGCTACATTTTAAAATCATTTTTGCAAAAATTAAGTGACTAAATGGTTTTTGGATTTATTTTATTATTATTTTCTTTCTTCTTTATTTTATTATAATCACTAAAAGAAAGAAAAATTGTACAGACTCTATAAAGCTTACCTGGAGTTTTTTTGATAAACTACTGACCATAAAGTTCACACAGTCATTCATGGTACCTGTACTATGAAGCAGAAATAGTCCTTTGGGTGTGGCAGAAAAATTTAGCAAGGCATCTAACAAAGTCTCTTCCCATAACAAACTGCAAGAGTAGCAAAATAATAATTAAAAAAGATAGGTAAAAAAGCGTGGGAAAAAAGAAAAAACTACAATTTTTAACTTTGAAAAACAACAATACTTCATTCACTGGGCTCTATGTTTACTTTGTATGTTTACTCTACATTAGTCATTCAAACTCATCCTGGCAAAATCAAGGTTAGGTAGGAACACAGAACAGAAAGACAATGTAATGGGGAACCCAAAAGACCTATGCCATCCTTAAATTTACTT
Organism: Antrostomus carolinensis; assembly: GCF_000700745.2. Lineage (NCBI taxonomy): Eukaryota > Metazoa > Chordata > Aves > Caprimulgiformes > Caprimulgidae > Antrostomus > Antrostomus carolinensis. The sequence goes on along the minus strand of NW_010325119.1, from coordinate 28,210 downwards.
ATGACTTTCTTTCCAACTCTAGACAAGTCTGTTAAGGTATTAATGTGGCAGTTACAAATTGGCAAGCAGGCACATAATTTCTCACCAATATAAAAACACGTTTGAGGAGATAAAGGCTATAAATTAATACAGAATTAGGAAAATAAGGTACTATATATACAATATTGCTTCACATACTAACAGCAGTAAATGGAAAATATTTTCTACACACGTTAGGAAAAATAGCAATTACATGAATAAAGTATGTTGGTATCCCTCTGCCCTACAAAATATTCTATGCTGTAAAAAGAAAAATAAAGAAATTACATCACCTTTGACTAGGTACCATCCCTGCAGTTACCACTAGATTCTAGTGATTCTGCTTCCCTAAAAGCATTTGCTTACTGGATTCTCATCTCTAGTTCTCATTTCTCATTTTAGATTCCTATCACCAGCAAGCAGCATTCAGCTTTTCTTGTAGCAGCCAACCATTACCCCAAACTTTAATCACTTCTCCTGCAGAATCACTGCCATGTCATGTTCAGAAGCAAAAATTTCACACAGAAAGATATCAGCTTGTCTTGCTCCACAGTTAACTGAAAAATCTAGATGCTAGGAGGAAACTGTAACTTATGTCAATAGTAGTGATTAGTAACAGCCTCCTCAGTCAAGAGCTCTGTATCCCTAGATTTTTTTACCACTGGCTTTGAATTGCTATAACCAGTTCACATGCCACCACCACAGGCTAGTGTAGTAACTATTCAGGTATCTTTGCAAATTTTACATGAAATCTATGGTTAAGTATAAACAAGAATCTACTTAATTAACTAGGTTCTGCGCGAACACCAACATGACCCTGAAGGCTCATAAAATATTTGTATATTTCTCACCTTAATGCATATAAACTTCTATAAAGCGACATTAAGTTTTAGTATAAAAGGGTGCCTTTCACGTAATGTGTATCAGGCTTTCATCCAGAATGCCGTCAATCTTGCGACGTAATATTTTGAAGGTGTAGATACCATTCAGCTGAACAGCATTTTAAATTAACACCACATCAAAGTCATAAGATAAACTCTGACAGATATTTTGTTTTATGCTTTCTAATTCACATTTTCCTCAAACCAATTTCTGTAGTCAGAGAGAATTGACTATAAGTCAATTTTACATAGATTAGACACAAGTCTGTAAGCCGAGAAAGTCCTGAAAGGTCAAGAACAATTTGTAACTCTACTGAGACCTATGCCAGGATGACTTCACTCCCTCTACCTACCGCTATGCTTTTGGCAAAAAGGCACAGGGTTATAAGATGTCTCATTTGTGAATAAAGTAGCAGTGTGTGTTCATACTTGTGCATTTGCATAAATTAAGCATCAACTTACATGTTTTTTGACTCTAGGCTTATTGATGAAGTCGAGTCTGCACCAGTTACAGGAGTGGGTACTCTTTCTGAAAGTAAAATGGTCTGTGAAATAAAAAAATAAATAAATTCCTCCTTACTGTTTACTTTCACCATTTTTAAACTCCAGATCTTTCTCATTCTCTCATTATATATTTAAAAAAAAAATAGCAATCAGGTTATTGTCTAGCCTTTGGCACAGAATACACTATTCCACTACATTTTTTATTCCAGAAAAGTTTATTTTTTTATTTCTTCCTTGGATATAAACAATTTTAGAGCTACTACATTTTTTAAATTGCTATTACAATTCTTAGAATAAAAAACTTTTTAACTGGAGACTGCCAAAGCAAAAACTGGCATTAAAAAAAAACTATTACAATTCTTAGAATAAAAAACTTTTTACTTTTTAACTGGAGACTGCCAAAGCAAAAATTGGCATTAAAAAAACCCAAAAAACTGAAAGCAACTCTTCACTCCACTTCTGTGACAGGTAATGGAAATAATAGCTTCTGAAATCAATAGCTCAATACCAAATATATTAAGCAATTATGCCAATTTCTATTTTATTTAAAATACTATAAATGTATCTATATCAGTATATATAGATTTATATTTGATGGAGTTCCTAATTTAAATGATATATGAAAATAACTGGTGTGAAAACCACTGTATATTTAAGATGACTTATGTTTCTATTGCCAATTTCTATTTTATTTAAAATACTATAAGTGTATCTATATCAGTATATATATATATTTATATTTGATGGAGTTCCTAATGTAAATAATATACGAAAATAACTGGTGTGAAAACCAGTGTATATTTAAGATGACTTATGTTTCTACGGACAAAAAGCAAATTTCACTATTCAAGTGAAAGTGAGCAGTCATTAATTTGCTCTCTTATAAATGTGATCTAACAAATACACAAAAGATTCCCTTATTAAACTAGTAGGTTGTTCTGGATCTGTTAAGTTTCCCTTTTATTATCATCTGCAAAAATTCTATCCTAGAATCTGACAAGAAAAAAATTTTCTCCATCAGTCTTAAAACTCCAGGAGACACATAAAACAGAAGGAAACAGATTAGTAGTGTATCCATTAAAAAACTGTCACTACTGCTTGGCTAGAGTCCACCAAAGTCCACCATTTTTGCTACACTATATATGGTAGAGTATTTTATAAACTGCAAATATTTTAAAACTGAACAATGACAAAAAATAATTAAAAAAAAAATCAAGATGGCAGTTGAAAATGTGAACTTCCTGTACTAACTTGTTAATGCCTGAAGTCCTGAATATGCAGATTCTACTTCAGTCTCGATTTGACCTCCAATATGATGTGAAGAAATGGCATTTTGTCAGTTAAACATTGAATGTTTTTTTTTTTATTCAACACATTCAGACTTCTTATCTTTTATATGTCAAAACAATGTCTAAATTATGTTCTCTACCATAATAAAGGATTTTAATGTGCAAAGAAGTCTTTTGTGCATGTGTAAATGCTGCAGTGCTTTAGAGCAAATAACTGAAAATGTCCATCAAAAGCCTGCCTGTGATAAATGTTAAATAGAGTAACAGGTTAGTTCAAGACTGACTCGTTATACAATAGGAAAGCACAAAAGACAGACAGATTGTTGAGCTGTGTAAATTACAGCATGATTCAAGTGAACTACACTCCTTAATTCTATAAAACCCTAAAGTTCTCAATGCAAGGAAGAATGTAAGTTTCAAAACCAACATTCTTTGATGAGAAACAGAGTTTATTGTGACATAATTATGATTGTAAGTAATAATATATATTATTTTCAATCTAGATGCATGCTTTCATTATAATATTCATATATAAAAGCAGTGAGAAGCACCCACAAGCTGGTGATTTAAATCTCTCTTTTATTCATGTTCTATTTTTAAAATTTCTAATCATAATAAAAGCACAGAGCATTTGACAGGAAGAATAGTTGCTCCATTCTCTTTCTGTTGCATTCAATCTCTTTCCTACTTCCCTGCCTCCAAAAAAAAAAAAAATAAAATCTTTAGCCCTTTAACCATTTTTTTCTTCCAGCTTGGACTGATCCTTCTCTGAGAAAATATTTTACAGTCACTGAAGGGGGGAAAAAAAAAAGGTTCAATTTTTCAGTATGAAGTGAAACAACATAGCTAAATTTTCATTTTCCACTAAGAGTTCTAATACCTATAGTTTAAATATGTTTTCAGTTTAGCTAGAAGGCAAAGTTGAAGCTTTGTATGCTACTCTTACCTAAATGCTGAAGATGTTACTTTAGCGATTCAAATGTTTGTTTGAATTTTACTTCACTGAACTTTTTGAAAACTGCTCTTTTCATCTGCATCTGCTGTCATTTTTCCATATTAACTAAATTTTTATAATAGATAGATAGATTTTTATTATAATAGATAAAATTTTCACATTGCATATGGCTAGCAGAACTATAAAAATAGAAAAGTTTAGTGAATAAAGCAGAGACCCACATACTTTGTTCAGTAAATTTATAACAGAAAGCAGAATACACAGAACTGGTGGACCTAAACTCTTTCATGCAAAAAGTACACCTCACAAGGTATCCACCTACACAGGTAAGAGAAGAACTCCTGCCTGGCACTTCACATTATGATCTCTTGAGAATATTTCAATGGCATCTAACTATTTAAATCCAATATTTGGAATCTCAGTTTTTGTTTTTTTTATCTCCCTATCTCTCACCAAAACTAACTAGTTTAACCTAAAAGTTACTAAGACTACATCTCAGGAGTTTGTCCTTTCAAAATATCCCAAACCAAGAGTGAAGACAAGATCTGGTGGTGGACACTGGCTATCATGACATCAAGTGACCTCTAGCATGAAGGACAATGAATGACAGGTCTACTTTCAGCATTCCTGGCTTAATCTTAAAAGCACAAAAGTCTCGAACTAAGCTTCTGCTAAGTTCACATACAGAAGGAAAATTTGAAAAGTAGAACTTCATTTTTTGGAACAATTCCAAGTATTAGCTCATGACTGAAATCTAAGAAAAATACAAGCAAAGAATAACTATTATATAAGCTGAACCTCTTACAGTAAGATTTTTTTTTTCCTGTCTTCCAATCCAAAACAAGATTTACCTTTTTCCAGGCCTCTCCGATAGATTCATGCAAGCAATAAGGAATTAGCATCTGTAGGCCTTCACAAGTTCTGTACATCTGACGACATACAAAAATGAAAGCTCCTTTAACGACGGGCAAAAGCTCAGATCCAGATAAAAGAGAAATGTCGTCATGAAGAAGTTTCCTTGTAAACTGAACAACTGCATGAACAGCTGTAGGACTAGAAATAAAGTAACACTTTTAAAATGTTGGTTTGTAGCCATCAATAAGCCTTGAAACAAATCCTCTGACTAAGCTTATTTAAATTTTTCCAAGGGAAAAGAAACTATGGAAAGAAACTATGATCCATTATGGAGGGACCAACTATATTATAACTTGTAACATTAGTCAAAGGAAAATAAATGTACAGCAAGTGATTTTACTATGGCTACAGGTCTACATAGAGCAAAAATGCATCCATTGTGTTCCATGCAGCCCACATGGCCATGAACTACACAGACTGTGTGTTTTATAGGAGTCCCGCTGGGAAGAGTAACAAGACAATCATTTTAGCTACTGCTTAATCAGTGTTAAGGATATCACTACAAGGCAAATTTTGCCCTTGTTCTTTCTTTTTCCTATCTGAGATCTCCTTCTGGAGTTTTCTAGGTTTGCAATGGACAACTCTTTCTCCAAAATACTATATTTTAATTCCAACCCTCCTTAAAAACACATGCAACTTCTGAGATTCCTCCATTTAGGAGACATGCATTCCATACACTGTCATCACCTGCAGCTTAGATATTTGTAAAGGCTGGTACCAACTTTACTGTCCTGTTTCAAGTTTTAGAATCTGCTAAATATGCAATATACTATCCATAGGATCACACAGATTCTAAGTTAAGCACAGCATTATGAATGTCAGCTTCTGATACAAGATCTGCCTCTACTAGATGTACTGAAAAGTGAATGCTACAATAAACCTATTCTTTCAATAAATTAGGTTGATTTTTAATATTTATTCTAAAAACAAACAAACAAGAAACAGGGAAGAGAGGCCTTTGGTCTGAAAATCAGCACTACAAATATAATGGAACTACATTCAGAGAAAGGAAAGCTCTCACACAAATAAGAAAAACAAGTAAACCATGGAAATCTCCCTTAAAAGTATTTCTTTAAATTGCCATTTCACCTGGTTATACACATAAATGTCTCCAAATACATTCTCTCAAACACTTACTACTTTACTTGATAATCAGCTATTTTACTCCACACATAAATAAAACATAACATGTTACAGGTAAATGGAAAGAGAAAATGAGTCTTGTAAGACTAATGTAATTCATTAAAGTACTCACTAATGTCATTCATTAATGCACTCTTACCTATCTTCTTTGGCAGTTTTTTCATTTTCTCCATAAAGAAGAAGAGAAAGACCATCTTCCACAGCAGCAATCCTTGTCAAAATATCAGCTACATCAATTAAAGTGGTTTCAAGACAATTTATATACACCTATTTGGGGGTGGGAGGAGGTTGGGAAAAAAGAAGTAGCAGTAGGTTTAAATTCAATGCTTTTGTGAAAGTTGTTTATTCAAGTCTGACTTATATATGCAGAATGTGAAGGTCACCTTTCTGACAATTGCTTAATAGCTTAAAAGAAGTAAACAGTCTATGTTCAAATGCCATCACACAGAAATCTTCATCACAAATGGCACTAACTGTCACTTCTAATGATGATGGCAGAAGTCCAATGACTGCACAGATACAGAGAATGGACATTTCTAAACTCCTTTTTCTCTTCTCCCATCATGAATGTGCAAAGGTTCTTGATATGCTATCTAGGGTTATAAGAACAATATCTGAATCAATTGAGAAACCCCCTCACTGGTGCATATCCATTGGCAACGCTTTGGCTAGAAACAGAATTCCAGTTCCTAAGAAGATCTTCCGAATCCACCTTGCTTCTAGGCTGCAGTAGGCCCAAACAACCATTTGCTTTGGAAAAGTCTTCCCTGTTGGAGTAAAGCAAAAGTCCTCTACCAATTTCTTATTCACTTCAGAGCACTGTACAGGCACAAGTAGGCTGTAATCAAGCTGATTTAAATCATTTAACACTGGGATTTAGACTGTTCCGTATGGTACCATGACTAATGAGCGTTCCACCTGAATTAAATTTAAATTTGGCATTGTTTATTAATAAGTGAAGTCAATATTCCAAAGGTAGACAAGCAGAACATGAGTGCTCCACAAAGAACCTGTCAGGGAGCAGCAAGGGCAGGATGCTCTGCAAGGGATGAGAAGCTGGGAGCTGAGCATGATAACGAAGCAGGCAGAGGCAATGGCTCGCCATTGGATGGGGGGGCAGTTCCCACCACACGCAAGCAAGGTGAACAGACAAGGTCCAGTGCCAGTAACCAGGTTCACCTAACAGTCCAGATCCCCTCCACAGCGATGAGGCAGGTCCAATGTTAAGCCTGCATGCCAAGTCAGTGAGTCAAGGTCAGCTCCAGATACAGTAGCCAGGGTCAGACACAGCCCAATGATCACCATTTACAGTGACAAGGCAGGCCTGAGGTGAAGCAAGCAAAAAAGTCATGTCTGTGGTCAAGGTTCAGATCAATGCAACACTAGGCCTCAGTGGTGCTACAACAGAGTATGTGCAGGGAATGAGGACAAGAACCTCATCTTAAAAAACACTCCTGAGTGGAAGCTGGAGAGAGTCCACACTGAAGCTTATTAGCAGAGTCACTGCTGTAGGGTTTTGCTGCTGAGGTTTCCTAGCAGAGCTTCTCAAACAGCTCTCTTCAAGGCTGGACACCCACACCATTACCTACGTTGGCCCTGATCCCAGGCTGCCAAGAGTAGGTGAGGGAAAATAGTGGGAAGATGTATCAATGGCTTGACAGTAAATAGTAGCTGTAATTCTGCAGGACTTAAGCAATGTCCTAAAGGTGCTCCCCAAAACTCTGTTCCTGTCCATATGCCTCAATAATACTGTCATGAGATAACCAGAGCATATCTTCTCACCCAGGGACTGAGAAACACTCCAAATTCCTAACTTTTACACATAAAAAGAAGGAAGATGGTTTTCAAAGTGAGAAGTCCCCTTTGGTAGCTTCCTGCCATCCACACCCAGGACAATAGAGTGGATTCAACAATGAGATGAATTTTAGGCAGAGATGACCTAGGGGGAAATTTCTGTTCCCAGTAACACTTGTTAAATATCTAGTATGTCAGAATGAGGAATAAAGGACCACTCTCCTGAAGATGAATTCCACTGCTTAAATCTTTTCTCCTCTTCTGTTATTCATCAATGAGAGCTGGACTCACAGGAGAAGCAATTTTTAAAATGCTTCTTCTCTTACAGGTAGTTCTATATATAGTGGGCAGAGGAAAAATAAATAGTCTTCCTACTTTAAGGAATTTAATACTAATGTCAGTGGTCAAAGTAACCCAAGAGGGAAATACCATTTTGACTTGGGCTTTTTGGTTAAAATTTTCAGTGATACAGAGGGTTAAAAATCTCCCTAACCTTTTTTTTTTTTTAGGTTAGTGGGAATCATTGTTCTGGATTCTAAGAAAGGAACATATTGTGCTATCACCATTTCTTCAAAAGAATGTTATTATTTTGCTTTCCCTGTACAACACACACACACACAAAAAAACAAAACAAAAAAACCCAAAACCAAAACATGGTACGTTGTTTATTTAAAATGTGAATGCAATGTTCTGCACCAGCTATGCTTCAGTAGCAACTCAAAGGCTACAGAGTCCAAAAGGTCAATACTGCTGCCCATAAACTAATCCTTCTGACAACTCCTGCTCATAGCCACAGAGTTTCTCCTCCCCTCTCTCTACTACAGACACACAATACTACTTTGCTTAAAAGACAAGTAAGGTCTGCACTTATCCAAGTGAATTCAGAGCTCAAATGTAAAACAGCAGCATTGTGTTTGTTCATTAGGCCCAGTGTACAACCAAGGAGCCCCACATGCAGCTCCAGCGCTACCCACCCCCAACCCCAGCTGAAGGAAGATGCCTGGCCATAGCCTTCCTTTAAGACAGGCATGGTGCAGCATTGTAGTTCGGCATTAAGACTCCTGGGTGTCTAATAAGTGCCAATAATTTGGTTCAGAAGCCAAACCAGTCCAAATTCTTGTAAAAGAGGATTAGGGTCACCCTGATTTGGTTTACGTTTTCTAGCTATTAGTTTCTCAGATGCAATATAAACAATTGTCACCTTCATCAAAACAAATATGATATATTCCAGATTCCAAACACATAACCAGTCTGCTACAGCTACCGTGCATTAAATATTCCTGAACATGACCTGGTTTTTTGTTTTGGTTTGGTTTGGTTTTTTTCCCAAACGGACCAGTTACTAAGTCACAGGAGGGCTTACAATTTGCTAGAGTTCAGCTACCTATGAGAGGCAGCAGAGCATGGCAGAAACAAAAAAACAAAAAACAACAAAAAAGGGAAGAACTGTTAAACATTGAGATAATTTCTTTTTTAACTACTAATGCATAACAATGCAGAGAGACAATTGTATATGCTTTAGAATACCATGTGACCATAGAGATTGCCTGGGGGATTACACAGGCCTCCATCACAGCAAATCAATGCAGTATTGCCTTAGTACTGTTTTTAAATCAGTGGTCAAAGCATATGCAGGCTCAGTCATTTTTTGTCCTTAAAAAAATTTGCACTAAGTCTTTACAGTGTACAGTAAAAACAAGATAACTTAAAGTGTTACTCTTGCAAGTGCGTCCATAGATAGCCTTACAATAAAATACGTAGTAATGCTACTGTACTCAGTACAGATGTCCACAGAAGAGCTAAATTATTGACATGATCAAATTTTTGCAGGACTATGATTTTAAACTTTGCAGAAATACATACTTTAAAATATTTACTCGGAAACTGGTTGTTTTTACTTTTGGAAAAGCATTGGGATATCTTTGTATAGGTAAAAATATTTTTGGGAAATTATAAAAAGTCTTTTCTGAAAAAGAAAAAAACTGCATTGAAAAAATAATCAGGATGATACTGACAAAATTCAACTTTAAGAACCTAGATGAGGTATTTAAACTAGGAATCCAATTTTTACAATTTTCACAGAAATGTTAAAAAAAAACCAAAAAAAACCCCAAAAACCTCTTTCTTTTACCAATTCAGAAAACAATAATTTTCCATGAAGGATTACATACTTTACTTACACTAATTACTGAGAACACTTGAATTCAAGTTGCCAGCCAAATTTAAAAAGGAACAAAAGTAGGTTGCATTTTCAGTAGGTAGAGCAAATAAGCATCCAAGAAATATCCAAAAGATACACAAAAACATTAGAAGGGGAAAAAAAAAACAAAAAACACACCAGAAAACTAAGCAATGCGATTTTCCCAAGGGAATGGTCTCAATACAGCACATTTCTTGCTACTATTCACAAGATCTCAAAAAAAACAAATCTGTCAGACCAATCATAACGACAGCCTATGCTATTGAAGACATACTGTAGTATAATGTAGAAAATACTACAGAATTAGTATTAAAATATTAAAATATTCTACAGAGAAAATACAGAAAAGTTATAATATCCTATAGATTTAAAATTATTTGAAGATTACTACAAACCTCTGTGCCACTCAGTAAACTTTGAATAGGATGAAGTAGGGCATCAACCACTGCATCCGTATATAAACATTCAGTAGCACATCCTGTTTGATCACAAAAAACTTGCAGAATCTCCATAACAAGACTTTCCGGAGAATAATTGTCTGGTGAACACAAAAAACATTTATTTATATTTTAACTGACACAAACATACCCATATGGCTTATGTAGATGCTTCCGAGTTACAATTTTGTTAAGCACGGATTTAACACAGTTAGAGGGAAGAAGGAAAGGTAAAAGAGGAAGGGAAGAGAAAAATCACACAAATAATAGACCTAAATTAAAAACTGCAAAAGAAGTTACCACATGCCTCATTGTAATTATATATATTAGCATATATTAAAAACAAATTTACCTGTATGTGTTGATAAAGCTGTCTTTGGGTAACTTGGAGAGTAATAAATAAGCTGAGTAAATAACACCAACAGATCGGTTACAGATACACTGTCTATTAAAAAAAAATAAAAAGAAGCAAGTACTCATCAAATTAAAGTACAACTTTTAATTTTAGAAATACAATTGATTTTGTAACTATAAGTAAACAATGTTTTGTTTTATTGAGAAAACATGTTCAAGTGATAAAGCAAAGGACATTTTGTGGATGCCCCCTCCCTGGAAGTGTTCAAGGCCAGGTGGGATGAGGCTTTAAGCAACCTGGTCTAGTGGAAGGTGTCCCTGCTGATGGCAGGGGAGTTGGAACTAGATGATCTTTAAAGTCCTTTCCAACCCAAACCATTCTATGATTCTATGACATGCATGTCCCTGGGACTCTAACAAGGTATTTCATGATCATCTTAAAAGCTCTGGTCTTGCTCTCAGTGTAGTCAATTGCAATTTTACCATGTCTTCCTTTAGAATCATAGAATCATTTCAGTTGGGAAAGACCTTTAGGATTATCTAGTCCAACTGTATATCTAACACTGCCAAGTCTCTAAGTGCCACATCTCAACCACTTTCCTGGGCAGCGTGTTCCAATGCTTGACAACCCTTTCAGTGAAGAAATTGAAACAGATAGCAGCTGATGATTGAGAATGCTGAATGTACATGGCTGTAGGAAAAAGCATTACCTTGCTATTAGATTAAGTGAAACAACTGTAAAAGAGACAAGCTGTCAGACAACTCTTCCTCAGGTCTGAAACAAAAACAACACACACATAGCTAAATGCAGGTTGGGAACTATTGCTCCAAGTTTAATGTAATTTTGTTAATAAATCAGACAATTTGCAAGGAAAGGGTTGTTATCTATGAAGCTGAGAAGGACACTATTAAGACAGATGGTAAGGTTGTTACTTTTGTAGGGGAGAGAAAAAAGTAAGCATCATCAATGGATCATTGCTTGAATGGCGTTATACAGAAAACCCATAAATGACAAAAGCAGTCGCTTAGTAGAGTAGATGTTTCTTCCTCACAACTGCTCTACATTGGATCTATTAAGTCCTGATCCTCAAACCAGAGGGACAAAATACCTTCAAAAGACAAGTCTAGCAATTAGTAACCAGTACTGTTTTGAATTCTATACTGAATTAATAAAGATATTAATGTAATGGGACACTACAATTGTTCTCATACACTTGCATTTGCTTACCCTGCATAATGTATCACCATATGCAGATTTCTCTGGATGTCCAAGGGCTTTTCTATCCTGTACCTTCTGTCCTTATTAACACCTCTGTTGCACAAGTACCAACCTCTTCCGCTACCATTGTTTTACCTTAATTATATTAATAGGCTAAGCTCAGAGCAATTGTTTTCAATTTGCATTTAGCTTGAAATACTGATTTTGTTTCACACCTGGAAAACAGTTTTGGTCCCTGGACATGACTCTCTTCCAACCAATTATATCAGCTGATTTGACAAAAGCTATTACTTATACCTTACTTATTCATATCAATATGAAATTAATATCTTAAATGTAAGGACAAAAGCAATATATTCAACCACATCCATCAAAAATTAAAAAACTGTGTTGATGCTCAAAATTACCTATAACATCTTTTAGGAAAGGTTTCTAGGCACAGAATTGCTGAACAGAACATTGTCCTATAATGTTCACAATATTGCAGTGGAAACATATATCAAGTCTGGACAAAGTGTTGCTCAACAGGTTCCATTTCCTCAGCCCTCCTCTTACCTTTTTTATTTTTCAGCTGTACGGGAAAGAGATTTCGGCCTTGCTTATAGATCAACAATCTTCCTAAAAGGCACAGTGAATGAACAAAACAGATATACTGCAATTCTGGTCCAGTGTAAGAAAAGTTCTGCTTATCACCTTTAACAATAAAACAACAACAAAAAAAAAAAGAAATTGATTTTATTAGTTTATTTTACAGTATCGAGCTACTACCTGCAACATATGTGGATCACTTTGTATATAAAGACAGATAGCATAAGTAACTCCTACTATTAGTGTTATCTTGAAAGAGAGACATACAATGTTTTGGGAAGCAAAAGAACAGACAGGATATTTTTCTTTTGAGGTAGCATGCTCACAGACCCAGAGAAAGTGGATGTATGGTGCATATAATGCAAGACATGCAAAGATACTCACTGTGATGTTGCTGGGAGAAGTCATTGACTCTGGAATTTTTATTAACTGCTGCCTTGCAAAATTCAAAATAATCAAGACATTGCTGGACAGCTGCATTAATCTGTGGAAAAAAGACACAAAATGATAAAATACCCTGTATTTTATAATGAAGTCATTCTCTTTTTTATTCAAGTACATACTGTCCTTTAACAAAACCACCTAAGTATTCACTTCACTGCAATTACCTCATGTTTCAGTGCTTTGGATAAGGTAACCAACAGAAGGCAAAATTTTACACAGCTATTAAAACACAATACCATATTATCACATTATTATTATTACATTATCATACTACAAGCTCTATAAGCATTGAGACAATCTATGAAAAGGAGTACAGAGAATACGCAAGTATTTTGAGAAATTAATGGCAATTTGTGATTGCTATATGGTCATTATTATGGAAGATTTTCATCTTCCACACATGAAAAATATTGTCTTGAACACACCTACTAAGCTGTAAGATTGGTTGTTGGGTGCTGCCAGTGCTATTACTGTTTTTTTGCAGAAGTGTTCTATCATTATCACAACATTATCATCTAATCCATGCATATAAAATTTTAAAATTTATCAGCATGGATTTAGAAATTAATCAGAAATACAGCATATGAACAAAGTACATTTAGAGTTATTACAGTTTGGAGTTGCTAAGATTTATTCACAAGTGTAGAGTGAAATATACAGACATCCGTAGTAATAATAAAAAAATAATCTGAGATTTACTCTATACTGATAAATGGTGTTCCTGGTCCGGCAGGGGGGTTGGACTCGATGATCTTTCAAGGTCCCTTCCCAATACCCAACATTCTGTGATTCTGTGATATTTGACTACCCTGCTCATGGAATTCCTATTCCAAACTTTTTGTTGCATGGAACATGCTTTATTTCATGTTCTGTTCTTTATGCATAAAGATAAACAAGGCAAATATCTTTTATAGTTATCTGTATCCTTGTCTCCCATATAGAAGTTTTATCAGACACATATATTTTATATTATATTTCATTTGTATTACAAGATTTTGCCAAAACATAGCCAAAGTCCTGTCTATATGAATGATCTCACATCTACATTAGTCCTACTGAAAATAATGAAACTTAAATCCCAGTGGAGACCTGCCCATACAGAGTATGTGATGGCATTAAAACCTACATTACTAAAGATGCTTTCCTAATTTGATTTATTTTGCTGACAATTTGAATCGTTAATGCTTCATATCAAAACTTAAAAATAATACAATGGTGGTTTTTTAGAATCTTTCCATCAAAAATCCAAATTCAGCATAGCGTTTTTATGATATTTTTTCATGCATCGTTTGCTATTTTTACACATTGCCAGAAACAATTCTAAATATGAATGCAACATAAGGAACTAATAAGTAATAATCCTAATTAAACAGCTGCTATAAAACATCTACATTTCTTCTTACTCACATACCCTTCTTTGCATTTAACAGGAATTCATTTAAGCAAAGATAAATTAAAAAAAAAAACAAACAACAAACCAAGAAGGCTTATCTAGCCAAAGAACATGGAACAGCACTGGCAAAAGGGGAAAAAGAAAAAAAAATGTTTAAACTACAGTGTGCTTCCAAAAGTAAGTTCCAAGTAAATTTTCCTTGGGAAATACTTACCACAGATTTGTAGTTCTTTTCCAAAAGCCTAAGTACCACTGTTCTGCTGTAATACGCATGCTAAAATGACAAAGACCTAATGTCAACTTCAAACATACAAGTTTTATTTTTTAACTAGAAAGTAGAAATTGTCTCCCATTCTGTTCTATTAGGGATCCTGTGCACAGTACCTATTTAAAGTACTGAACACCAGCTTGTGTTCAAGCCATTATAATCAACTAGGCCTTTTGTTTGACATACATTTAAGATGACAAAAAAATTATGTCATTAGAAAAACATGTAGTAGAACATGCAGCAAAACAGAAAAACAATAACTATGCTGAAATGTTAGACTATGTGTTTTGACATTACTATTTAAATCCTAAATTATAAGTTTATACATGGTAGGCTGTAAAAAGTTCTAATATCTACTAGACATTAGAGTACATTGTGTACTGAAGTCCCAAAGTGCAGTAAGTTCTTAGAAATTTTATTAAAACTAGTAACTGAATAGAAATGGAAAGAGGGAGTAGTGTTAAAAGGCAAAGGACATAAATGCCTTTAAAAAAACCCAGACTTACTAAATTAGCAAGCTCATTATAGGTTATTAACAGGTCACAGTAGGTCTCTGACAATAAGAGCCATAAATCAAACTTTTCAAAATACCTGGCAGACATAAGTTACAGGTTGTTGGTTTTTTTTGGTTTGTTTTTTTTGGTTTTTTTTTGCTTACCGTCCACTTTTTAAACCATACTGCTTTGATATCTAGCAGAGCCAAGAAGTAGACTGGACTCAAAAAGTCTGGAGAGGCAGGACGATTAGGATTGTGTCTTACTGACAAAAGTGACAAGGTACTGTCCACTACTTCTTCCATGTACCTTATGACACAAATTAACAAAAAAAGAAATCACTTAAAACTTTTCACCAGTAATACTCAGAAACAAATTTCTGGTAAAATTTCATTGCTCAGATAATCATAAATATCAACAACATTAACTCGATCATGTAAGGATATTAATTTTTTGTATTACCACAAATAAAACTAGCAACAACATACATGTGTATTCTCCTACATGATTACACATTCTATTACACTTCCTACTTTTTAGAAAATCCAAACTATTGTTGTTAAAAAGCACTTAGAACACTTCAAAAGCTAAGTAAGCAGCTTAAGACGACCATGACTATTCCTATGCAACTTTCCTATTTTACTTTTGTCACCATCTATTTATATTTCCCCCCCTTATCACTGACCAGTCATCTGTGCACCCTGTAATCAACTTTTTGCTAAAATTATATATATCTTCTTATATGTCAAAAAATCATTAAATTAAGAAACAGTGACAGGTTTTTGAAGGTGACATACTTTTCTGGATGACGAATCCAGGAAGAGGGAGCTTCCTTTTGGTACTCATTTAAAAGGCGGACCTGAAAACATAATCATTAAAATTAAAAAAAAATAAATAATGCATGATGTTTCAGTAATGATAAAAAAGTATGGAAAGTTCATTTATACCTTTTTAAGTAAATGATTTATGTGTGTGTTAGATACATCCAGACCAGCTGAAATACGAAGAGAATATTCTCCAGAAAGAAAGTACAACTCCAAGTGTCTTGCTTAAAAAGAAGAAAAACAAAACCTCACCTCCATGACAACAGTGGCAAAACAGACTGTATTATACAGCTTCATTATAAAAACTAACTGATTTTCGGCAAGTACATGACTCGTGAAGTCTTAAATGTAATTAAATGCACGTACCTAAACTTGTATAGACTTCTTTTGTCATATTAAATGGAGAAGAAGAAAAGGTTTTTGCATAGAACCTAAGAATTTTCTCCTAAGGGGGGAAAAAAAAAATCAAGGAATGTATTAAATAGTCATGTAACTGTGTATTATTATTGCACAGTGATCAGTATGTAGTGGCATTATTAATATTACATATTGCTCAGGTTTCTCTACAGATGGGAAGCGTATTTTATAAAAATTTAGTTTGGGACCACAGAAATCTACAGTTCGAAGGAAATTTTACTCAAATTCTTTAACCGACAGCACCAATGCAAAACTTCACAGATACAAAGAAGCAGATCAGGGAATATTACTGTATTTTTCCATTAACATTAATGTTTTCATGCTATTAAATGTATGAATTACTTGTACCTAGCATTGTTTCAAAATAAACTATAGACCTTCTAAGTTGAAAGAGAAATATCATAGCAGCAGGTGGGGAAGCTTTCATAATTATTTCAAAATCACTTTAAAAGACAAAGAAAAAGTAAAGAAAAAAAAAGGCTTAATTGGTATAATAAATAATCTAAAAAGCAGTTTAAGCAGCTGCCATTTTCTTCCTCATCAGAAGAATTACACATTCCTCATGTGTAATTACTATGTATCATTTTCTCATCATTGTGGAGCATATACCTAACTTAAATAGGAAATATTAACATACGTTTTACAGAAGAGTTTTGTCATCTTTTTTACACCTGTTTGATAAAAGACATTCAAATGTTTTTATTCCCATTAAAAGATAAAGTAAACGTAAATATAATGTAAAAGTAAATTAGTTACTCCAGTCTCTAAAAGTCCTATTGAAATCCTGTTCTAATCCTTTAAATCAAGAACTACTGGAATCATGTAGTTCTTTTACTTCAAAGAGTTTATCTAATGTGTACACAAATAATAAAATGTCTTGGGACCCTGCTGGACTACTCATAATACACACGGAACTTCTTATTCCTCTTCAGTACTCTTTGCTAAGGCTACGCATCTGATAACGAAATACAGAACATTAGCTTACGCTGAATGTTGCATCGGGATCTGACAGAGACACCGTTAGATGCTTTCGCAGATTTGGCCAACTCTCAGAGTTCAGTATATCAGAGGGGGGTGCAAAACACAATGTCTGCAAGGCTTCTTGGCGAACCTGAAGCAGTCAAAAAGATAAACACCACAAATCCGTTCACAGCAACCTCTCAAATACATACTTTACAACATAATTTGGAGGGAGGAAGGAACAGAACCTGGGTCTAGAACAGATAAGGAATTCCAGAATACTTATCTTCTGCTGCATTTCTATGGCAATTTAAACAAAATACTACATCACTGAGAAAAAAAAAATAAATCCCAAACATACATTTCAAGAAGGAACAAAATAATTTTATATAGGTTTTCAATACTGAATGGAAGGATCATGTTCTTCTTTCTGCTTGTATTTTTCTTTTTTATTTTTTAATTACGGAATACAGGAACAATCACCGAATACTAGAAATGTGCCTAGCAGCTCTCTAAAAAGTCAGTAAGGGAAAGTGGAAACACAGTTTATAGACAGTGTGTTTTACTGCTGACTTTTCATGAGGAATATAAACTAAATTAACTCAAATAACTTTTTTTGGTTCTATTTGTAGACAACTGTAATCTCTAGTAATTTAATTCATATTACTGAAACAAACAGTAGGGAATTTTAATGATATTTAATAGCATCAGACTTTTAACCTGGTTTTCTAAGAAAATTCAATCAATATGTTTACATCAGTTCCCATCGACCATGCTCTTTTCAACTGCCAGACAATCCCAAACAAGTCTTACTGAGACAGCACTCTCAAAATTATGTTTCTCCAAGATTCAGAAACATCAGCAGCTAGTGCTGATTGGTGGTTAGAGACCCAAATTGGTGCAGCCACTGACAGGAAGGCAAACCTAACTTTGATTTTATGTATTCCATCTGGCAGCAGCCTGTTGGCAAATCAGCAGGCATCGTTCTCTTCTGATAGGAGTAACACAAAGGACAACACTGAAATTGCCAAGAAGGGCAAGGGGCACGCATACAGGAAAATAAGCTTCAATAACTTTATTTCTCACAGAACAACTTTTTCCAAACTAAAAATGCCCACTATAGCACATAAACTCCTAACAACAACAACAACAAAATAAGCTTGCTGCAACGCTAGCTTTTGAACCAGATGGTTATGAACAATGAAATACTGCACTGCAGAGCAGTTCCTGCACTGAAGCCAAGATATATAAACTAACAAAGTCAAGATTCCACTTAGGTACAGTTATGCATATACAGTCTTGTTTTCCAATATGCCATACACATTCATTTGTATTAACATTTTATCTCTTCTTTGAAACTTACCTCCTTAGGTTGAATAGGGTCAAGCCTTTCTACAAGCAGCTGCAACTGTTCTTGACTCATGAACGTGTAACTCTGTAATACGCATTATAAAATGATCATTACAATATTTTATTAAACTGAACAGCAGAAGATTAAAATCATCAGTCTTTCTGATATCTAATTTACTTTTAATAATTAGGAATGCAACATTTATACTAATTTAACATTAAAGTCAGCATTCTAAATGTTTTCTGCCGTCTGCCTCAAGTTAAATTTACAGCAACAAAATTCTTATTACATATTTTGCTTTGCTTTACTAAAAAAGTCTCCTGCATCTTCATAAAAACCCTTATAATAATTCATTCAGTAATATAGCATAGTGCAGTAGTCTGGAAATGAACTGCACATTACTTGGATCCTAAAGTAAAATCACGAAAAGTTAGATGATATATTGCTTTTACCATTATTTTATCTTTTTCTATGCAGTACTTGAACAGGTACTTAAGAGCATATGGGCATCACACCCATCTCACCTAGCATATGCTGTCTAAAGGTTAGACAGCTAGTATAATCTTAGTATTTCAGAGTGAAAGAATAGTAATTAACCCATTTTAGGCTATAATAAAGACAGGAATCATTAATCGAGAGCAGCCCTGAGGAGAAGGACTTGGTGGATGAGAAGCTCAATATGAGCCAGCAATGTGCACTTGCAGCCCTGAAGGTCAACTGTATCCTGGGCTGCATCAACAGAACCGTGGCCAGCAGGTCAAGGGAGGTGATTCTCCCCCTCTACTCTGCTCTTGTGAGACCCCACCTGGAGTACTGCTGCCAGTTCTGGAGACCCCAACACAAGAAAGATATGGACCTACAAGAGTGAGTTCAGAGGAGGGCCATGAGGATAACCAGAGGGCTGGAGCACCTCTCCTATGAGGACAGGCTGAGAGAGTTGTTCAGCCTGGAGAAGAGAAGGTTCTAGGGAGAACTTACAGTGGCCTTCCAGTACCTGTAGGGGCCTACAGGAAGGCTGAGGAGGGACTTTGTACAAGGGCAGGTAATGATAGAACAAGGGGTAATTGATTTACACTGGAAGAGGGTAGGTTTAGATGAGATATTAGGAAGAAAATCTTCACTGTCAAAGTGGTCAGACACTGGAACACTGGAACAGGAACAGGCTGCCCAAGGAAGTTGTGGATGCCCCCTCCCTGGAAGTGTTCAAGGCCAGGTTGTATGAGGCTTTGAGCAACCTGGTCTAGTGGAAGGTGTCCCTGCTGATGGCAGGGGGGTTGGAACTAGATGATCTTTAAGGTCCCTTCCAATCCAAACCATTCTATGATTCTATGAATGTTTTTCTAGGGCTGCTTCTCACTCTCCACTGACAGAAACTTAACAGTTTTTTAGTACCATGCTTATTTCAAAATCAGAAAACACACTGTACTTGGTTGAACGAGGAGTCACTGTCAGAACAGTTGTCTGTGTAATAGCCACTCTGACATTCGTTCTTTGTTTTACTATCCAGCTCCTTATTATGCATCCGATCTTCTTCAAACTTGTTAATCAAGGATTCTACCACAACAATCATGACATTCTTCAAGGCATGCATCATTTCCCTGTACCTTCAAAGCAAAGATTATTTTAATATTAAAGACCATAAAAGACACCAATTAAAAAAAATTCACTAAATTGTGAATAACTGCACATGGCATAACGCTACTTACAATCAAACTCACTGAATTTACAGAAATGAATGAAAATCAAATGCAAATCCAAAACGAGCAACAAATCAGGTATGTACCCTAAATGTTTCGGGTACCTATATTTTAAAATTATAATAAAATTCCTTTTTGCACTTCTAAAACCATTCAGTGAAATAACACTAACATAATCCTGTTTGGGGAGGTTCTTAAGAAAAAACATTGTGAAACCACCGAAAGGGAGAATCTGACCCTGATAAAACAGGCCAGTTCTCATCCTTGTTACTGTTTATGTTTCTCCAAGTTCAACATCCAATTTTTCTTCTGCTATAATTCTCAAGCAGAACCAATAGAAGAGAATAATACATCATACTGATTCACAATCCTGAATACAGGTCATGCACACAAAATAATTTGCTTTCAACAAAACCAGGGTTTTCCTAAGTTACATAAAATCAGTAATAATATCTACAAGGAAGCAATTAAAAATAAAAGCTGCTTCAAAAAATCCTATTGTAAAATGTTGATATTTTATTTCAAATTATTTTTTTACTTTAAGGCTACTATTAATTAATTTACAATCACCAAAGATATAAATTACCATATTGTGCTTTAATATCCTCCTACCTCTCAAATTAAAAATATAAGATACAAACATATTTAGTTTATTGTAGCTTCTTCTACCAACTTTAAAGAGCGTAAGAACCCTAAGGTCCTGATCCTCAAAACAAAAAGACAGAAACAGGATGATTTGAAAAACAGTCATCCTAAGATCTATTTTCTAAGTGAAAATAGAAGCCAAGTATGGTTGATTAAGCACTGCTTTCTAACATAAATGACTGTACTATGAAAATACACAATGTATCACTAAGGAGTTCAATTCCTTAATACATTTTTCTCCATAAATACCTTTAAGCATACTCCTACCACAGAAAATTAGCAATTTCAATGAATAAAACCAGAACCTAGAATGATCCTGAAATTATATTAAGACTATCATAGTGAGACCCAATAATGCTCGATCAGAGTTCAAAATGCTTTCAGACAGGTGACAAGGAAAAGACCCTATAAAATCACGGTTTATAAAACATGTTTCTGTGTACTTCTAGATAAGAAACCTTCTGAAAACAAATGTAAAACAAAATCTTGTAGAAAAAAACCACACACTATTTTTAATTCCTTTCTTACTGAGGACACA
The DNA here is from genome assembly GCF_000700745.2 of Antrostomus carolinensis. NCBI lineage: Eukaryota > Metazoa > Chordata > Aves > Caprimulgiformes > Caprimulgidae > Antrostomus > Antrostomus carolinensis. The sequence goes on along the minus strand of NW_010325119.1, from coordinate 6,882 downwards.
TAGTAAACAACAGGCATCACAGTAAAATCAGTTAGATTTTGTACAGGAATTCCAAAAACAATGTGATGCATAATTTAAACTTCTGAAGTTTTACATATTTTCTGGAAATAACAGCTGTATATACCAAAATGTATATTAAAAGTACTACTGACCACTGCTTTAAAGAATCATGGCAATTATCTGCCTATGCAAATTTGAAATCCAAAACATGAAAATTCAGTAAGAGAGCTACCAGCCTCTGTATTCCAAGTAACAGTTATTTTAACATCCATAGGAAAGTTAGTAGGGAAGAGATGACTAAGAAAAGTATTTAATTGGTACTCATAGAGATTTTTCTACTTAAGTCTTCTTTACTAAATATGGTGTTCAAAGCCAATTAATCCGGAGCATAGACACTGTAATACGCTGATATGTGATTTTGCTACTGATTTCTGGCCGTCGGACAGTCTGAGTCAAAAAATCTTGGATAATTATACACAGTTGGTCCACATACCAATTCTACATTATACAGACAGCAGCGCAGAAGTATCTTGGTATGTACACTAAAATACAAAGCAAGACAGCTCATACTTCAATTTTTAAACTAGTCAATGAAAGTAAATCTGACTAAACACACTATTCTTACAGGACGGCTGGCTAAATCCCAAGGAAGCAATCCTAAAAAAACTACATATATATTCTATTTTTTTAAAATTATTTTTGTTTTTTAGGAAACAACATTGTCATGCAGGCTCTCCATTTATATCTAACAAAATTATCAAACTGTAATACCTGATAAAACAAATTTTTCTTTTAGGTCAACTTCCACAACATAACTGAATTTAATTTACAGCTAGTAAAACAGTATGAAGTAGTGATTCTTCTCTCAAATCTTATCCCTGCCCAATCCTACATACCTCAAAAACTTAATAGATTTGCTACAGATCTTTTTATGCAATAGTTTATCATCTTAATTCCAGAAGCATGACAAGTTGCAATGTAGAGTGGGAATATCTGAATTGCTTAGCACTGATTTTTGAAAGCAAAGAATCACTTTTGTTCCCCTTTGGTTCAGAATTTATTTTTTCAGAACAAGTTCTGGAAAGGAGAAAGGAAAACAAAGACAAAGAAGAAACAAAAATGTGGAATGCATGTATATACTCACTCTTTTGATTCACGGGTCTTTTTAGTAACTTGTTGGACAAGTGTGTCATAACCAGATACTTCACCCTGACTTTGAGCAGAAGTACATCTTTCTGTTTCTTCTTCAATCACAGATCCCACAGTATTATCTATATATTGTCTAAGGTATTTCACAAACTCATAGCTGCAAAAAATTAAAGCGTATCAGATTTCCTTGAGCTCACCACAAAACATGTTCAACATTATACTAACATTATCTATCTTCTCTCCCAGCAGACTTGTTACTTTAAGGTAAAGATTTATGACTTGCAGAGAAATAAATTTAAGTAGTGTAAAAAAAAAAACCCAATCAAGTTTGATTTGCCTCAATATGGTCATTATCAGCATATTCCAGGAAGAAACAATACCAAATATTTTCTAATTTCCCTCTGTTCTTCTTCTAAACATAAAAAACTACTCAGCCAAGAGGTTAAGGTTTTGTAGACAAAAATCATAGAATATAAAGAAATCTCAAATTTAAAATTCCAAAAGAAACATTACTTGGAGCACCCTGAACATAGCACTCTCTTACGGTATATTCATCTGGTATTATTATTTAGGCAGTGTATATACAAAATGAGCAGAAACACAGAAAATACAATTCATAAACTCTAACGTATGATCGTGTCTTAAAGCTTATGACAGCGTGTGTGTCATGACTATGCAGAAGACCTCACTCAGTCAAACGGACAAACGAGCTGCCTGTGACTGCAAGTACACATTAAATGTAAGGAAACTGGAACTTTGTAATCTTCTTATTAGATACTTAGAGAAACTTCTTTAAACAAAAGAATAATCAGAGGAGAATTTCACATAAAAGACCCTCACTGGGTCCTCAGACTCCGCATTAGCTATAGAAATTGCTAAAAAGTAGGGCTCAGAATACAGAAACATTTTTTGTTAGTCCTCTGATTTGACAAGGCAAACAGAAACATAAAAAAACCCTAATCATACAGAAACAGTAGATGCATCATTATATCAAATGCAGATGTGCAACTACCTTGTGTCAATTTGGATAAATACAGAGTGAGAAAATTTCAAATAAAAAAGCCAGTTCACCATGTAGGTACAAAGTCCAAGGCCATAAAATGCAAGTGTAAATAAAAGCAACTGTTACAACAGGCAGCAGCTTTTGTCTTTCCTGAATATTTAAAAAAAAAACAAACAAACAAACAAAAAAATCAGACTACCTTCAAGATACATTAAAAAATTAAGTCCCGAAAATTGTGTCTTGTTATAATGATACATACTTCCTCACTGGATTGCCTACCACAAGTTCCATCAGGTCAAACAGTCCTTTTTGTTTTTCCCCTATATTACTTTTTTTCCTCAATGAAAGCAACAGAAATACATCTTAAGAAAGGTGCAAATGTGTTTATTTGCATTCCATTGATCTTCAAGGCTAGCGTTTTACTTCTGCAAAAATGAAATTGCACACAACACCGAATGAAAGCTTTCATAAACCTCTCTCCCATTTGTTTTATGATAGTAACACTACCAGGGTGTACATTTTTGCAGTGACTGCTTCGCTCTGAAATATACAGCAATCACATTATTACTCATGCCACTAAGTTTACATCTGCTTGATGTCCTAGCCTTGATCTTCTGCATCATTCTTCCACCTTAAAAATGTCTTGCAACAAGTAAGTGTTTCAGCAATGACAGAACTACTTCTTCACAAGTAGAATCAAGTCAGACTGATCTGGTTGGGTTTACAAGGGAAGTATCAGGAGGAAAAAGAAAAAAAAAAAGTGTTAAATCTAGGACTTAAATATAAGGAAAAAATACAATGGAAATCATGCTACTTATATAGTTAAAAATCCTGATTTCTACTACTGCACATAAATTTTGCACTTGATTCAATTCTATTTTTTATTAGTTTCCTGAGGATCCTGTGTTTCTGCCTTTTCTACATCAAAGTAGGAACAAGGATTAAGTAAGGCTTCAAAACCTGATAAAATTACTGAGGCAAAATAATCCTGAGGCAGAAACAGTGCTGATCAAAATGCTGAGCTGAACTAGTGTATTGGACAATCCAGAGGCACACACTACTAATAAAGGAGCTTGCAGTTTGGATGGATGGGCTAAGGATCAGGGATAAAGTTTCTTAATGGTCTCACTAATAAATCACCATATGATCTCCCTGTCCTTCCATGAAAACCAACCTATACTGCCATGAGTCAGGGACAACACTAGAATGCTTCCAGAAATAACACCAGTGCCAGAAAGTAATGCTCAAATTCTGTAGTTAAAGCAACACTTGATTGTCCATTAAACAGAAGTTAAAACTTTTCTCATTAAAAGAAAGAATCTTTGGGATCACCAGTTTTTAACATACCAGAAAGGGTAAAGGATGGCACGATTTCACCATCCTAAAGGCGAAAGCTACATATGCATCGTTCCCACCAGTTGTAGACTTTACTCCCTCATCCTGGGTATTCTCCTGAGTCCTCAGAGGAAATACTGACAGAAGTAATCTCATAGGTTTTTTGGTTGTTTGGGTTTTTTTTTTTTACTGTACATGTCTTCTTTAAATAAAAATGTTTGTCTCTCAAAATTGCATGTAATCTTTACCTTTGGTGTGTTTATAACTAACATTTTTTACTCTCACGCTTGTCACCTGGTGCTCAAAATTCACAAGATTGCTGACAAAAGTGTTATCTGATACAATTTATAATACAAATTAAAATTGAGCTAAAAAATTATTTTAAAGCATTTAGCATCTTTAGAAGATATAAAAACGTTATTTTTTTTAAGTTTTAGTGACATTTTAGAAAAACTCTAGTTCCATTTCAGTTATTTACTTTTACCTAACTTCTACCACTGACAAAGCAATGCCAAAAAACAGGCAAATTTAAGACAATATAGATAGTGCCACTTCTGAAAAAACTGACAGGGAACCAGCTCTCTCAGAAGTAGTCAGGTCTTGTCCTTATTAAAATGTCTTCCAGGTCATTTCAGCTTTATATTCTCTTGACTTCTCACAAATGCATACTAAAAATCTCCTATGTAGTAAAAAAAAATAAACAAGTTACAATACCATGGTAAGGCAGGAGGAACATGGGCTCCAGAAATCTAGACCGCATATAAGTGAGGTCACACTGTCAAGTCTGATTAAACAAAAGTGTGATGGGGATAAATTTTTGCTTTATTCAAAACATAAAAGAATGACTACCTGATAAGATATACAAGGGTTCAGTAATATAAGCCAGATAGAACAATCAAATGTGAAAGCCAGTAGCCTTCTGAAAAATTACCTTATTTTGAAAAACAACATTGTATTGTCTAGCAGGTGTCAAAACTTCTAGCTTCTGTTTGCATGTGCATTTAGAACACTACATGTACACATGCATCATAGTTGGCTAACTTAGGTAATTTTGTAAGTTCTTTTCTCACAAACAGCTCATAAATTACTATTACAGCAAAAACAATGTATTACCAGGGGGAGGGGATGAGGGAGACAGAAAAATGGCAAAATCAATTTTACTCTCTAAATTAGCATCTTTTGACAGTTGATTAGTGACAGCAATATCTGTATATATATAAATACATACACATTCACACAACAATATAGATTGTAAATATTTCCCAGGAATAATATAGTTCAACACAATTCATCTCCTTCAAAATATTAAAAATAGCAAAAATATATTTACTTGTGAAAATTCTCATCTGTTTCCTCTAAGTGCAAGAGAATCTCTTCTGCACATTCTACTGATGGGGCTCCAATGATTTTTTCCTTCACACTCTGCAGCAATTGTCTCAGCATAGACTGTAACAGAGCTTCATCTTTGCTTGTAAAGTGAGACATCTGTATAAAGCAAATATAAGAGTAACATGCTTTCTTAGTTTTTTCCTCCTCTCAAGATGCTAAGAAAAGCATAAACACCTTAAATTGCCACTTTTTTCCTGTTATCAACAACATGAGATTATGCTATCAAAACACATGACCACAGAGAGGAAACATTTGATAGGGCTTATCTTCAGACAAACTGGAAACAAAATAATCAAATCAGGTTTAATAAACCTTCTGTTATCTTAGCATAATATTCTTAAATGACACACTGCTTTAGGAAAATCCTGAATATTCCTGTTTGTTGTTGCTTGAGGACTTGCCCATCAAAGGCAGAAGACCACATCAGAATTTTTAAAAAAGGTGTTTTGGGTTGGTTTTGGGTTTTTTTTTTTTACAGATGGAATGATTGTATCTTGATGAGAAACCTCTACGAGTGTCTCAGCTTCTTCTCATCCACTATTACTATCCAATTTTGATTCTTTGATCCCTCTACTCCAAGCTGTTGCCATACTCATGATTGAAGGTGTGGGCAGTTTTTGAGAGAAACAGGGGCCAGGTGCAATTGTCAACTGTTTAATTTCCTTGGGGTAATCAACTGCAGTGATCTGACAGCGTCCTGAGAATTTACCACTACAGCTACTGGGAAAAACTGGGAGCAGCAGCACTGAGAAACTGGAAATATCTGTCAAGTCCAGAAGACAATGTCTTATCAGTTTAATTTTCAAGGGCTGCAAAAAAACCCCAAAGCTCCATTTCTATCTTGATGAATTAATTAAGCTAAATTAATGACTTGAACTTCTTTATATGCCAAGGAATACTTCCAGACTCCACTGGCAGTTCTAGCTTATATATTTCTAGTCTATTTGAGGACTAATGATTTCGAGACCTTTGACTTTTTTTTTTTTTCTTTTAATGTCAATCAAAGACTCTGTAAGTATCTGTGAATAAACAATATGCACACTTGGAAGATCCAATATAATAAATCACTTCTTCAGACTTAAACAGTAGTAACAAAAAAATCATAGCCAGCTGGAGTAGTTATCCTTTACCAAAGGTAATGGATCCTTGAGCCAGAAGTTCTCTGTGGCAAGCAGCACAGGTGCTTAATATTTATTTTGAGCAAACACAATTCAATATTAACTCAATGATCTAACGAGAAACAGCATTAAAATAAAATAAATTTTTAAAAAGTTCCTTGTAATACTCTTTTAACTCCCTGATTTGCAGCCCTTTTTTTTTCATAAATTACACTCTCAAGATATTTAATCAAAGTCAATGCACTCATAAGCCTTCTGTTTTGACTTTAACATTGTATTATCCTAATCCTCTGTAAAAAGCTTCACTTAGTATTTTGATACAACCAGGTATTTTTAAAAGTGTAAATATCTGGATACTCGTTGGCAATCAGTGCAAAGCCCCACTTAAATTAGTTGTAAAGACAAATAATGAGAACACTGCAGTTTCACATTCCAGCTTGCTTTGAAAAGTCTTATTTGACTTATAAAATCACTAACAGAGCTACTCATCCTAAAATTAATTTGTAAAGGTTTGTGGTTTGTTGTGTTTGGTTTTGTTTTGTTGAGGTTTGTTTGTTTGTTTGTTTTTCCTCGCAGGCATATCCTCCATTCAGCTTCCATACAAAATTTAAATTATCATTTTCTCCCTAAGGAACCCCACACCAAGCCCAGTTTGCTCAGTCTTTTCAAGTCCAAATGAACTTTCCCGGCACTGTCCCACAACCGCAAATCCCACCCCAAACCCAGGGGATGAGCCAGGACGGGGCCTGTCGTAGCCCGCGTTTATCCTTACACGAGCCTTTACTTCGGGACGGCTTTGAACCAAAAAAAGTGGTAATTTTAGCAGCAAATCAGTGACAGCAGTTAGCAGAAATACAACTAGCGCGGGAATTCCTACACCCCCCACCC
>NW_010325118.1:16554-16839 GCF_000700745.2 Antrostomus carolinensis | reverse complement strand
CAGGCATGATTTGCCCTTGGTGAAGCCATGCGGGTTGCCACCAATCACCTTTTTTATTCTAGAAGCCATGCTGGTTGCCACCAATCACCTTTTTATTCTGCATGTGCCTTAGCATAGTTTCAAGTAGTATCTGCACCATGATCTTGCCTGGCACTGAGGTGAGACAATTTTAAAACATGCACAACCTTTCCTTTCATAAACTCTCTCCTTTTTCCTGGATTCCAGCCAAAGCTCTCTGTTCAGCCAGGCCAGTCTTCTCCCCTACCGGCTCCGCTTACTGCACGG
>NW_010325118.1:0-16474 GCF_000700745.2 Antrostomus carolinensis | reverse complement strand
AATTGCATGTTACTGCACCTTTAAGATTTCCTTCTTGAGGAATGTCTGGCCTTCATGGACTCCTTTGCCCTTCAGGACTGCCTCTCCAGGGACTCTGTCAACCAGGCTCCTAAACAGGCAAAAGTCTGCCCTCTAAAAGTGAAAGGTAGCCGTTCTGCTGATCTCCTCCTTACTTCTTCAAGAATTTAAAATTATCTTTTCAAGATCACTATGCTCAAGACAGCCTCCAACCATCACATCACCCACAAGTCATTCTCTGCTCACAAACAACAGGTCCAGCGTGGCACCTTCCCTAGCTGGCTCCCTCACCAACTGCGTCAGGAAGTTATCTTCCACACACTCCAGGAACTCCTAGGTTCTTTCCTCTCTGCTGTATTGTATTTCCAGCAGGCATTTAGAAAGTTGAAGCCCCCAGAAAGTTGAAGTCCCATAAGTGACCATAAGTTAATCTTAAACAGCACAACTTGGAATCCCTGAGGTTCGTTCCTTGGAATAGCTCTATCATGTAAGTTCACCAGGCATTAGAGAAGTCTTCCAATTTGCAGAAAGGTTCTGAGTACACTTTTCTAGGATAACACTTCAGGAATACTTGGAGTCATTTACAGAACTCCAGAGATCCCAGTTCTTCCACATTCATTACTGTAACTGAGCACTCCTCATGATACCTGGCCATAGAGGTCTGGTACTTCCAAAGACTCTGATCTCAGCTTTCATGATGAGATTGCCCTGGAGTTGTGGATTTTGGCAATCAGCCTTAGGAGTTTGTACCTTCAAAATATGCCTTCAAAGAGACGTGTCTGGGAAGCTCCACTGTGCATGCAAGGATTGTGTGTCTGTCACAAATATAGCATCCATCAGCCAGCCTAGCTTCAAGTTCTCAAGTTCCATAAGATATTAGTAACTGTATTGATATATGGAGTTTGCACTTAGATGCTTTGGCTGTCAAGAAAGACTAAACTATCAAATATCCAATGTAGCCAACAAAAATGTAGGATTTCCAGTTTGCTGTAATCATTTGCTTGAAAAGAACAAGCCCTGCATCAGGATGAACATAAAAGTTATCTTGAACCAAGAAAAAAATATAGAAACACCACAATTACAATGTCAAAGTATGGTCAGAACTTTCAGCTGCCAAATAACTTCAGCATTGCTGGTAGTTTGAATTAGTTGTGTTTCTAATTCAAAATTATCAAATTTACAATAGCCATGTACTTTCTTCCACTATTTTATAATAGGTCTGTTTGTTAGTGTCAACTTTACAATTACATTTCATTTTCTGAAGCCCAGAAAGTGCTTGGAAGAACAATCTGTCTTTTCACTCACAAAACAGATCAAATGCAGAAGCATTTATTTTTCAATCTGTATGTAATTCTATTATATTTTAGGCAGTGTTATCAAAGCCTATGATGCTGAGCAAACAGTCTAACAGAGAACAGCCTTGTTGCATTTGTGTCAATTCATGTCTTTGGCTGGTTGTGAATCATGGAATATTTTAGCAGAAGACGCTGATGAACCTACAGCCTCTTGCTTAAGCATTCATTTTATTAATCATTACAACCCATTTCTGCTCTGTTTTTAAAGCATGAGTTAACTGTGATGAATTACAGAACAGTTTATTTAATCCTATGAATGTATAATGCTGTCCATAAAGCGTTTTTATTTAGGCAGGGTAGGCGAGGTGGGGGGGTTGCACTGTATGTAGCAGAGGGACTGGAGTGTGTGTAGCTTTCAGTTGGTGATGGCAGACTCAAGAGCCTATGGGTAAGGATAAATGGACAGACAAATAAAGCGGATGTTGTCATGGGAGTCTACTATAGGCCACCCAGCCAACATGATGACATTGATGAGCTGTTCTTTAAGGAAGTAAAGGATGCTTCTAAGTCATCTGCCCTAGTCCTTATGGGGGACTTAAACCTGCCGGACATCAGCTGGGAATACCATAGAGCTGGTACAAACAGGTCCAGAGGATGGACGGACCAGCTGGATGACATCTTCTTGCTTCAGGTACTAAGGGAACTGACCAGGAAAAGTGCCTTCCTCGACTTGTTGCTTATCAACAGAGAGGGTCTTGTCGGTGAATTGGCAATAGGTGGCTGCCTTGTCCACAGCGACCACAAAGCAGTCAAGTTCAAAATCTATGGTAATGGGAGGAAAACTACCAGCAAGACCTCAACTCTAGATATGAGGAGAGTGAACTTCGGGTTGCTCAGGGAACTACTTAGTAAGGTCCCCTGGGAAAAATCTTTTGAAGGTGCTTGAGTCCACCAGTACTGGTTGCTTTTTAAGTACCACCTTCTAAGAGCACAGGAGCAAGCAATACCAAAATGCCAGAAGTCAAGCAGGGGAGGCAGAAGGATGCCTTGGCTGAGCAAGGATCTTCTAGAACTAAGGCGAAAAAAGACAGTGTATGGCCAGTGGAAGCAAAGTCAGGCAACATGGGATGCCATTCACCACTGCAGGATGGAAATCTGTGCGGTTAAAGCTCAATTAGAGTTAAACCTGTCTAGTACTGTGAAAGACAATAAAAAGGTCTTTTTAAAATACAGCAAAAGGCAGACCAGAAATAACATTATCCCATTACTTGATGAGCATGGTCACCTTACAAACAGGGACACAGACAAAGCAGAGGCATTCACTGCCTTCTTCGCCTCTGTCTTCAACACCGAGAGGGGACTAGAGAACCATGACTGAGAGAATTATAAACTCCTGACCAGCCCTGAACTTGTGCCGGGGCTCAGGAATCCCCAGAGCCCTGGGCTAGAGAACCATGACTGTGAGAATTATAAACTCCCTACCAGCCCCAAACTTGTGTGGGATTTGCTGCTCCAGATGGATCCCTATAAGTTAATGGGGCCTGATGGGATTCATCCGAGGGTTCTTAAAGAGCAGTCAGATGTCATGAGAGGATCATCATTGATCCTCTCTCAATGATCTTTCAACATGATAGGGAATCTGGAGAGGTCCCAGTTGACTGGAAGCTGGCAAATGTTGTCCCAGTCTTCAAGAAGGGCAACAGAGAAGACCCTGGTAACTACAGGTCTGTAAGTCTCACTTCTGTGCCTGGAAAAATTATGGAGAATATTGTTCTGGGAGCTATGGAAAAACACCTTGATGACAACACAGTCATTGGTTCCATCCAACATGGGTTGGGATATAAAGCTACTAGAGAGTGTCCAGAGGAGGGCCACAAAAATGGTGAAGGACTTAGAGGGGAAGCCATACGAGCAGAGGCTGAAGTCCCTTAGTTTGTTCAGCCTGGAGAAGAGGAGACTGAGAGGAGATCTCATTGCAGTCTATAACTTCCTCACAAGGGGAAGAGGAGGGACAGGTCCTGATCTCTTCTCTGTGACCAATGATAGGACCAAGGGAAATTGTAGGAAGATGTGCCAGGGGAGGTTTAGGTTAGGAACAGAGGAAAAGATTCTTCATCCGGAGGGTGGTGGAGCACTGGAACAGGCTCCCCAGGGAGGCAGTCATTGCACCAAGCCTAACAATATTCAAGAAGCATTTGGACAATGCCATCAAACACATGGTCTGAATCTTGCAATTGTCCTATGCTAGGGCAAGAGTTGGACTCAATGATCCTTGTGGGTCCCTTCCAACTCACAACATTCTATGGTTCAGTGATTCTATTTGGGGATTTTCTATCAATGCAACTGTCTGCTTTCTGTGCATAGCAGTCTTCCCAGTGTCAGGATCCTGTGGCTACATCTGTATTATTAAATAAAAAAGACCAAGGCTTTAGGGGCCATATTCCATATTACACAGCGTTCAGCTCCAGGTCTCCTCTGAGCCTGGAGCCAGGACTCCTCAGGTTCCTGCAGCACGATGGTGATTTTTATGTGCTGTTCTGCAGTTGGAGCAGGGATGATTTAATGCAATGTCTGAAATGTGAGAGGTATATTTCAGCCCACAAACCAGCTGCTTTTATGACCTGACAATGCTTAACATGTTATGCCTAAAAGGTAGTAGAAGAGCAAGCATGGAGAGAGTGCACGGACTGTGTGTTGAAGGTTGGAAGGGACTGTGGAGGGAAGGGGGTGCCAGACCTGCTGTCGTCATGTTCATACTGTGTGTCAGGAGTGGCCAGCTCTTTGAAGAGTAAGAATCCTAGAATCATGGAATCATAGAATACCAGGTTGGAAGTGACTTCGAGGATCAACTGGTACAAGCTTTCTTGGAAAAAGCACAATCTAGACAAGATGGCTCAGCACCCTGGCCAGCGAAATCTTAAAAGCGTTCAGTGTTGGGGAATCCACCACTCTCCTCGGGCGATTATTCCAATGGCTGATTATTCTCATTGTGAAATTTTTTTCCTCTTGTGCCTAATCAGAATCTCCTCAGGAGTAACTTGTACCCATTACTCCTCATCTTTTCCATGTGACTCTGTAAAAGGGGAGTCTCCATTGTCTTTGTAGCCACCCTTTAAGTACTGGAGCATGGTGATGAGGTTTTCCCCTATGCCTTCTTTTCTCAACGCTGAACAAAACCAATTTGCTTAACCTTTCCTCATATGGCAGGCTTCCTAGTCCTTTGATCGTCTTTGTGGCCATTCTCTGGACCCTCTCCAGCCCGTACACATCATTTTTGTATAGTAGGGACCAAATCTGAACGCAGTTGTGAACACAGGTGTGACCTGACAAGCACTGAGTAGGGTGGGATGATGACTTCTTTAGCTCTGTTGGTGATGCCCTTGATGCAACTGAGCATCCTGTTGACTTGCTTTGCTGCAGAAGCACACTGTTCACTCATATTGAGCTTGTTGTCCACCAGGACCCCTAGGTCCTTTTCCAAGGAGCTTGTCTCCAGCCAGGTAGGTCCCAGTCTATGCTGCATTCTTGGTTTATGTTTTCCCACGTGCAAGACCTGACAGTTGTCCTTGTTGAACTTCATAAGGTTCTTGTTATCCCACTCTTCCAGCCTATCCAGGTCTTCCTGAAGGGTGACTCTCCCTTCCAAAGTGTCTACTTCCCCACTCAGTTTGATATCATCAGAAAACTTCATCAGGATACACTAGATCCCATAATCCAGATCACTTATAAAGATATTAAACAGATATTTCACAGGCTGAAACAGGCAGGCATTTAGGAGCCTGCCTAGTAGCCCTTTGAAAGCGTGTTTCCTTTGTGATGGTACTTGGGCAGTTAACAGCAGCATTGGATGCTCTTAGTGGATATTGACCTCTGACATGTAACAATGTTCAACTGTTTTCTCACTGTGACTCATCACAATTGACTGCAGCTTAAAAATAAATGTTAGGTTCTTAACAGTGGTGTATTTTGTATATTAGTTTTATCTGATAACCTAAAAATAGAGTTGCAATCAGCCTGTCTAGGTTGCTGTAGGCACTAAAATGGGCGTATTCCACTTTCCTGTCTACATGTTCCCACCATGGTCCTTTCTTGCAACGTATTCCTCCAGCTTTTCAGGATGCTGAAACAGTGATGGTGGCATGGCTGAAAATGAACCCTATGAAAGTAAAAGATGCTGGACCAATCTGATGATTTGGATACTCCTGAGGCTCATGATTGCTGGTGATGACACACAGAAATAAGATGGGAACAAGCAGCTGAGATTTGAGAGGAGAAGGTAGTGAGGAAGGAAACTTTTGCTTTTTAAATCAATCAGAAGACAGAAAGAGTCAAGCCAAAACACTAAAAAATGAAATTGTACTCCTCCCATCTGTCCCCCTCCTGCCTTCCAAATAGCTCAAAGACCTACCTGGCACAAACAAGAGTACATCAAGGATTACTTCCTAGGGATCTTTTTTGAGAGAAAACACGAGTTTTCTATGCAATCAACCAGAAGAACATTGAAACGAAATGTTAAGGTTCAAGGTGAATTAAGCCCAAGCTAGAGTGATGCAGGACTCTATGTACCCCCGCACGAAATCTGTTCATCATTTTCTAAAGTAAAATGTGATAAGCAGGTGGAAAAAAGCCATGTTGAATTGAATGTATCTCAACATCTATATATAAGAGGCTGGTCTCTTTTGTGGTGAATTTTGTGCAAATTGTAAGAAGTTCCTTTACGAAAATAATTAACTGTGAAAAAGTTAAAGCTCTATTGGTACTGTCAGCAAAAAAGCTTTGCAAATAATATTATAAAATATGCATCTAAAGGTTCTGTGTTGTTTTATCGTAACATACAATAATGTGGAGTATCTTCTTCAGAGGGGCTTTAAGGTTTATAGATTTTTGTTTTGGTTTGGTTTTTTTTGCCTGAAAAATTAATTCCAGAAACATTAATGGGAAGATAAAATTTCACCTAACTAGGTGTGTAATTTAGAGCACTTATCCACCTTCCCTTTATAATTAATGTAAGGAGAATTAATCCATTGAGAGATAAGTGTCTAGAATAGTTACAGCCTTTTTTATTTAATATTAATGCTTAATTAATTATGTTTTATTTACAGGTTTTATCTGGGGTGAAATTAAACAGATGTGGGATGGTGGACTGCAGGACTACATTCATGACTGGTGGAACCTCATGGATTTTGTAATGAACTCCTTATACTTAGCAACAATCTCTCTGAAAATTGTTGCATTTTCAAAGGTAAACTTTTTATAAAAATTCAAAAAATATTTAAGATAAATGAAATTAGGATTCTTCAAGCTGTCTTCTGTATTTGGAGGTTCTCAGGTTTAGCAATGCAAGAGATGTATGATGTGCTTATTGGATCTTCTGCAGCTATGACAAGAAGCTAGATCAGGATAAGAGTGAACAAAACACAGTGATTTTAGTTTTTCCTTCTTGTCCCAGGCAATCTTTTGTGAATTGAACAGTCATACTGTCATTTTCTTGGAAAAGGAAAATCACTGTAATATTTAGTGATGTTTGCACAAAATTATGTGTTGTGTTGGCGTTTGCCTATTTTTCAGTTAGAAATAATTGCAATTTTATGCAACATGCAAAACTTACTGACAGGACTACAAGAAAAATATTTACTCAGAATTAGTGTGGGGGGAAGCTAAAGAGCAAATTTTAATTTCGTTTTGACAATTTGTAAGTGCAACATTAAAAAGTTAAGCTGAAGGTGATTATATGGTCACTTAAGGCTGGATATGTTCATTTTCTTATCCTTTTATCCTTTTCATGGACTTTTTATGAATAGTTTTATATTCCCACTGTTTTAAGTATCTTCCAGGTGAACAGCCCTTCTTTCCAAAGCCATGGAACATGTTGCATTTTGTATGTATTCAACATGAATCCATAATATGATAGAAATTACTCATAAAATGAAATATTTTAATCCAAAATGGTCTCAAACACAAGGAAACCACATCTGAATTAAAATTAAAGCATTTCTTGGCATCTGTCATGAAGCTCTTATCACATCCAAGGAAAGAAAAGAAGCCTATTTTTACTGGCCACTACGATCAGCATTGTATTTCAACTGTTTCAAGTTTCCTGCCACCCACTACCCTGTATGCATGGAAGGAGAGTCTCTCCTCTGCCAAGATTCTTTTGGCTGGCAAAGGAAAAGGAGACAGCCATCAAGTAGCTAGTTACAGCTCCCTGTCCTCAAAGGGCAGCTGTTTCTGTTGCAGCCCTGCCATAAGTATAGAGGAACATAGGAGCCTCTAGTTTATTGTGTCTATTCACAAGGGTCTGCATGTCAGCCAATCTAGGACAGGGATGAGCAAGGACCCGTGATCTGTTGACACACCAGCCTCCTCCTGTGGCAAAAGGTTCCTGGCATGCCGGCTCTCTGGCTACAAATCTTTGGAAGACTTTTCACTCAAATTTGGAGCTGTTGCCTAAGAGAGCAAGATGCTTGAAAGTGTGAGGACAGCTGTCATTTAAAACTGATTAAATGCCTTTTTGCATACAAGGATGCCTTGTCATAAAGTGACTGGAAAACAAATAGTCATTTCGCTGTCCCTGTAACAACGTGAACAGTTCATTGAAAATGCGTGTTTCCAAAGCATTAGAGATGACCAATTATTCACTTTAGAATAACATTAATTAGAAGACATTATAATCCTTTCATCTCCTAGACAGCTTCTGCTTAGGGTAATCAGACTCCAAGGTGACAGTATCTAGGATAATGTGTGTCCATTACTCTCCAAATTGGTGCTTGCATGCCAGTCATAATCAAAACAGTGAATGAAACACTTTCACTGGTTCTGTGGCTATTGTTTTTTCACTACATTTGCAATGTTGCATCCAAATAACTTTTGTTCCTTTGAAGAGCCTCAGCTGTGGTAGGCAATTGAAACACATGATGATGTAATGAGCAGAGTAATGCAAGTGGAACTTAATACCCAGCCACACTTCCTTCAAATACCTACAACAGAGTTGCACAGTTCTATGCCAAATTAGATTGAGTGGATGTCAAATGTAACCATAACATTTTGATGTAAAACTTATTTCCATTTTCTAAACTTTACAAGGTAGGTTTTTCTAAAATACAGCTGTTCTGTATTTATTGAATCAAATCTATAGCACAGTTTTCTTAGACATATTCTTCCTTCAATGAATCAGCTCAGGCCACCTAAGAAAACATTTTAACCAACTGCTTTGAATAAAATTATGAGTGCCCTCATACTACTGTCCTGTTTAATAGATATTCGCAGAGAAAAACTTAGTTTTTATTGCCCATTTGAGGCTGTCTGACTGACACAGTAGTTAAGCAGATGGATGTTATTTACAACTGCTAATGGAGTAGTGTAAAATACACCAGAGTGTAATTTCAGGATGAGAGAAGTGCTAAGATAACTCAAAGCTATCTGTGTCATTGCCAGTATTCAAATGAGTACTTCTCATATTTTTCAAATTACTATGCTTTTTGTCTCTGGTTGTATATCAATATGTGAGGTCTTTGTAAACTATCCAGTATAGCCACTGAAAAGGTTTCTCCCCAATAAATAATGTGATTATACATAGTGCATTGTGACATGTTTTATAGGTGATTGATTATAAGCAACATATCTGTTTTGATGAAGGTTTTGAAATATAAATAGAAGTCATAGTGCTCTAAGAAAAATAGTTCTTTTTATGTTTTTGGAACATAATTTATTTTGTACTGATGTGTAAAATTAGGTGCAATGCCAAGTTATATACAGACCATGCTTGCTTTATCTTAAATATTTGTAAAACCTGAGCTTTAGACCTAGTGCTGCTTGTTTCTGACTCTGCTAGAGATTGTATGCATGTTCACATGACTGATTATGTGTCTCAGCCACTGACATGAAAAGCTAGTAGGGAAACAGGTTCTCATTCAAGGCAAGAACTCTGAAAAACAACTAAAAATACATTTTTTGCCTCCATGTTTACTGGCTTAATAACCGCTGTGTCAAATCTGCTCTGTTTAGTATTAAATAAGATGACATTTCTCTTCTGTGACCAGTTCTGCAGAAGTTAACATCTTCTTCATAAATGTTTTCATTGCAAAATTGTTTTGATTGATATTTCACAACGTTAACAGATAAAATGTGCATTTACATAGGAGTATTAACCCTCCTTCTTCTTGGATAATTATAGAATTGATTCCTCAATATAATCACCATTTTAAAGCTCTTTGCTAGGCCCTCCCCTGACTCTTCCTACTGCTGCTCTGAAATTCAGCATAACGAATGCAAAGATTGGGACATACATTTTAAAATATGAAGCACTCACAGTTGCATATGACCTTTCAGGAAAGGATTTAAAGTTATTTTCCTGAATTGGAAAAAAACCCCAACTTTTTATTATCTTTTTATTATTATCTTTTTATTATCAGAAACATAGGAGTCATATTTGACTGAGATCCAGTAGCCCATTAAACATACAGGTAGCCTGATCTATTTGATCTCTCTTGTTGATTTCATGAGATCTACAGTTCATGACTTATGTCCCCGTGGGACAACAGTGGTCACTCGGCTTTTTTCTCAGAAATGATTTTGATATTGAATTTGCCTTTTAATTCCTTTGAGTAAGGATCAGGTGTTATTATCTTGTATTCCCTAGGTGACATCACACAATCACCTGTATTTGCCTTGAAACTCTACTGTTTCTATGCTGCTCAGTTTGTTTTCTGCTTTTCTTAATTTTCCATTGATGTGCTGTCTAAATTTCTTTCAAGCAACAAGCCAATGACGGGTATTATTTAATTATGTTAAATGACGGTTGGCTTTGTTACATGTCAAAAGGTTGTGTTTGCATTTGAAGTGGGGACAGAAATTTAGCAGGGTCACAAAATAATAAAAGAAAAATTGCAAAGTATCAACATCATGATTGTTGAGCAAGCTGAGCATTTCCATATTTGCTCTTACCATTTTCCATTCCCTAGACCAATAACTCGTTATTTATTCTATATAGAACAGAAGAACATCAAGCATGAGTGAGATAATAAATACTCCAGTTCTTCATGTTTTTGATTGTTTGGTCCTAAAATATAGTTTTTCTTCTTTTTTTTTCCATGTTTCCACTTTTTCTGGTTTTAATATGCCTAGTCTTTTTGCTCCCCTGCTTTCTTTTCCTTTTCACATGTGTGCTTCTTTGTTCTCCTGATTCTTCTTTGATACTTACAGATTTATTTTCAGTATCCTCTAGTTAGTGGAATCAAAAGGGTTTTGTTGTCAGAGCTCTTTTGTACTCATCATTTCTTTATGTTATTTGCTGTCTTTTTTCAGCTATTATATTTCACAGATCATTTCCAAATTTACTTCTCAGACCTTCACCTTTCTTCTTAACCTCATCTCTTCTAGAAAACATGACATTGGATTCATCTTCTCAGACTACAGCTATAAGATAGCCTCTCCCCTATCCTAATAATGAATGAGGAGAAACAGAAAGTTAAAGAGTAACTCATCTGACCTGTTTGGGATATCTGCTTTCCTGCTATAGAAATGCCCATTTTTCTTTGCTAACTGTAAAAGCAGGTGACAGAGCTCAGATGTGACTGACCACACCTGATTGGTTTAATTTGATCCTTCTTTTCTTACTAAATAATATACTATCTTTATTCAGTGTCCTACAGTTTGTTTTTTTTTTTTTTTTTTTTCCCCCCCCCCCCCCCCCCCCCAACTTCCTTGGAGTCTACTACTACTTTCCTTCACCTAAAATATGTCTGCAGCTGGATGCTTTTGATTCTCCTCTAGTTTCAAATATCTTCTTTAATTTTTTTTCATGAATATATTTTACCTTACTCCCCTAACACACCTTGTGTACTTTTGCCTAGCCTGAGCATCTACTGCACTGTCCAGTACCTAATCTTTGACAGTACTGACAATTGTTCCTAGTTATTTAATAGGTGCAAGTTTTCACAAACCAGGGTTGTAAAGTGGCATCAGAATTCACAGTAATATACTGTATATTATTCCAAAAAAGACATTATAGAAAAGAAGCTGAGAAGTTCTCACCTCTCTTTTCTCAATAAACATTGAAACTTTTTTCTTCTTCATTTCCTTCTTGCTTTTATCTCTCAGCTGGTGTCTCTGGTAACTCAGTTCTAATTTCTACTGCCTGTTACTTCATCACCAATCTTGAATCAATCAGAACTGGACTGAGGGCAATAGAGTATGAGGCAGAATAGCATCTCCCTTGGAGCTAGAATGTCAAATGCAGTAGGACTTGATTTTACAGCATGATCATTTGGGGAGATGATAGTCTAATGAAGAGAGTACTGGCCTATGACTCCAGCAGGTCTGGATTTAATTCCCTACTCCACAGAGAAAAAAATATCACTGGTAGTTGAAATGTAAGGCTGAGTAATTCTTAACTCTTCAGTGGACTACATTCTCCGTTTTGCAGTTCTTATCGCCAAAACCACAAGACTGTCAGATGCTATGGCTGCTTCTACATGAGTATATAAAACTGTGCCAGGGGTTGCCATCAGACACTAGGACTGTCTCACCTGCACTACCAGTTGGTTAGAGCAAGCCTAACAAGGTGGAGCCCTATGCCAACTAGTACAGTCCAAAACAATGCCCAGTTCCCATCCGCAATTTGAATCATAGAATCATGGATTCTACCATACCACAGAATGGTATGGGTTGGAAGGGATATTTAAAAGTCATCTAGTCTAACTCCCCTGCAGTTAGCAGGGACATCTTCAGCTAGATCAGGTTGCTCAGAGCCCCGTCCAACCTGACCTTGAATGTTTCCAGGGATGGGGCTTCTACCACCTCTCTGGGTAACCTGTGCCAGTGTTTCACCACCCTCATTGTAAAAAATTTCCTCCTTATATCTAGTCTGAATTTACCCTCTTTTAGTTTAAAACCATTATCCCTTGTCTTATGGCTACAGGCCCTGCTAAAAAGTCTGTCCTCGTCTGTCTCATTTATGCCCTTTAAGTAGTGGAAGGCCACAACAAGGTGTCCCCAGAGCCTTCTCTTCTCCAGGCTGAACAACCCTAACTCTCTCAACCTTTCCTCATATGAGAGGTGTTCCAGCCTTCTGATAATTTTTGTGGCCCTCCTCTGGACCCCCTCCAACAGGTCCATGTCTTTCTTTTGCTGAGAGCTCCAGAGCTGGACACAGTACTCCAAGTGGGGTCTCACCAGAGTGGAGTAGAGGGGGAGAATCACCTCCCTCAACCTGCTGACCAAGCTTCTTTTGATACAGCCCAGGATACTATTTGCCTTCTGGGCTGGGAGCGCACATTGTTGGCTCCTGTCCAACTTTTCATCCACCAGTAACCCCAAGTGCTTCTCCACAGGACTACTCTCAATGCCTTCATCCCCCAGCCTGTATTTATACTGGGGATTGTCCCAACCCAGGTGAAGGACCCTTGCGCCTGGCCTTGTTGAAACTCATGAGGTTCACACAGGCCCACCTCTCAAGCTTGTCCAGGTCTGTCTGGGTGGCATCCCATCCTTCAGGCATGTTAACTGCACCACTTAGCTTAGTGTCATCTGCAAACTTGCTGAGGTTGCACTAAATCCCTCTATGTTGTTGATAAAGATATTAAACAGTACTGGTCCTATTACAGACCCCTGAGGCACACCACTCATCACTGATCACCATCCACACATTAGCTGTTAACCGCTACCCTCTGGATGTGACCATCCAACCAATTACTCATTCATGGAACAGTCCATTCATCAAATTCATAGCTCTCCAATCTAGAGAGAAGGATGTTGTGGAAGACCGTGTCAAAGACCTTACAAGAAATCCAGATAGATTACATCTGTAGCTCTTCCCTTGTCCACTAATGTAGTCACTCCATAGTAGAAAGCCACTAGGTTGGTCAGGCAGGTGAAGCCATGCTGGCTGTCTTGGATCACCTCCCTGTCTTCCATGTGCCTCAGCATAGCTTCTAGAAGGATCTGTTCCATGATCTTCCCAGGCACAGAGGTGAGGCTGACAGGTCAGTAGGTCCCAGGGTCCTCTTTTCTACCCTTTTTAAAAATAGGTACAATGTTTCCCTTTTTCCAGTCACCAGTTACTTTACCTGACTGCCATGACTGCCATGACTTTTCATATATCATGGAGAGTGCCATGGCAACTACATCAGCCAATTTCTTCAGGACTCTAGGATGCATCTTGTCAGGTCCCATAGACTTATGTATGTTCAGGTGGTCTCAAACCACCTTGAGATCAATTACCTTCTTTGGAGAGTGAGCATGGTGTGGAAATGTTGTGATGCCTGGCTATATTGTTTCATCTGACCCCAGTGACAAGGAAGAGTCCATTTTCTTACTACTGAGGGCATACTCAGCAGCTCTGAAGGATACATCTGGGTGGCTTAGAGTAGGTAAATACAGACTGCACCATAGTCCCTCTTTGAAATCTGCTTCATATTACATTATCCCATGATTTTAATGTGCTTCATGGCATAGATTCTTTCCTCTGATATGTTGTGTAAAACAGATTAATGAGACACAATATATAATAATGAATCTGCCACGGTAGTTAAGCCATAGTTCAAAGTAACATCTTTCATCTTCAATAAATTTTTTGGTGGAACTGGAACAGTAAAGAGACACAGTTCCAGAGGTCAGACTCTTTGATAATGAGATACACAAGCAGTTTGCCATGGTTCATTAATAAACATCTTTTTCATCACTGGTTGTGTTAGTGATTAAGCGATATACTTATTCCTTGATTAAAAGTTTTCTTCCAACTTGCCAAAGTTCTTGTGGGTTTCTATTAATCATTGTCATATCTGCACTGTTCTCCAAAGAACTAATTACCTGATTATACCGTTGAAAGTTTCCATAATTCTAAACCCCAGGTTTTCAAAAACTGTTCCTTTTCCTCTCAGTCAGAATTGTTAGACTTGCTTTTGCTACTGTGAAAATTATAACCCAATGCAAAACAAAGGCAAAAAACTAGAAAGCATAGACCATCCTGTAGATAAAAATGAAGGACAAGTACATGGGTACTGCCCATTTTTTGTTTTGCTAAAGTAAGAATCTCTCCTGAAGACATGTTGCTCTCCAAAAGATATTTAGGGTTTTTTTGCTATCTTCAAAAAATAATTGAACAGCTTATAAGGAAACTGACATACTTGTTTATGCAGTAAACAACGAGTAATTTCTTCCCTTCTGCTTGTTTTCAGTATAGTGGGTTAGTTCCACGGGAGAGCTGGGACATGTGGCATCCAACCCTGGTGGCTGAGGCCCTGTTTGCAATCGCAAACATCTTTAGCTCCCTACGCTTGATCTCATTATTCACTGCAAATTCTCACCTGGGACCTCTGCAGATATCTCTAGGAAGAATGTTGCTGGACATTTTGAAGTTTCTCTTCATATACTGCCTTGTGCTGCTAGCTTTTGCAAATGGATTGAACCAGCTGTATTTCTACTATGAGACAAATGAACCTGGCAACTGCAAAGGAATACGATGTGAAAAGCAGAATAATGCATTTTCAACGTAAGTGGCTGATCTATTTCTATCCTCTTACTCTGACCGCAATATTTTAATCACTTAGATGTCGTTTACAGGAAAGAGGCTGTATGTTTTCTATTGGTATTACACTGGTGTCCTGACAGACACATCTAAAATTACTCTAATAAAAAAATAAATATTAACATTACATCACTCTGTAATAATGTTCATTCCATACCACAATGAAGTCAATTCAAGATATCTCAAAAGATAAAAAGATAAAATAAAGTGGAGGGCACAGTAATGTAAAATGAGAAAGTACATATTTAGAAGTAAAGGAAAAAAGGTCAGCAGATCAGAGCTTGCTTATCCAGGCAGCTGTTGCTCTGCATTTCTTCCATGTCTCCTTGTGGACATTAAGTAAGTTTGATGTTCTAAAACATGAAGATTCTTTGTAGATGAGGCAGGAGAAAATGTTCGGTCCAGGCTTCTGCTGACCCCAAGTTTACTTCACACAGTCAAATACTGTGTTTTAACTTCTGTTTTAAAGTATATTTATTTTTCTTTCACTTAAAAAATTATTTTATTTCACTCTATTCTGTAGTTAATCTGTAGTACCAAAACACTACCAAATGAATACTAATTCTCTATCTCATCTTTCAACTTCCAATCTGAATCAAACTCCTGCTATAAATACCTATTCCCTATTACTTTATATGACTCATGTCTAGGTTGTTTTTAAAATACATTTATTACTAATGGATTCCTTCTCAAAATAAATAATTTTATAAAAATAACACCTTTTATATAATATTAATCAAGTAACTTTGCTCAAGCATAGCATATTAATAACATCTTATGTAGGTCTAAACTTTGTGTGATCTGAACAGAAAAGCACAGGGAAATTTTTAGAGGTGAACATTGAGGGAAGTAATAATATTTGTGTTGGAAATAGTGGGGACTACTGTTACTAGTGCCAGAAGAGGGTGTCAAGGCAAACTGCGATGCCTTATGAGCCTTTTCTGCTGCTGTGAGCAGGGGAGAATAGTGGTTGTTCAATTTGTACTAAGGCGAGTGTCGACCAATGCTTTACCACTCATATACATTATATTACAGCAGCAGAGAGACAGGACCTAGAGCTTCTATAAATAAAAGCATACTACCCTCTCAGGTATTTCTGTAGGACAGCACTGTACTGGGTTGCATGACAAAGTTATGTTTCACATCTGATACGACATGGTGGGAAAGGGGCTGAAGGGTTAAGTTTTGCCCAATTCTGGACAGTGGGTCCCAGTGTGCAGGACTGCCCAGGGTGGTACAAGTCCCTGCAGTTCAGCAACCTCCCTGCTCTGGGTGCAGAGGGGACTGTGCTGGCGGCCCACACATCCTGTCTGGGTAACCTTCTTCTGGTGTCAGGGTGAAGGAGCAGGAAAGGCCACAAAGAAAACTCATGCTGATTAATCTCAAGATAAGGGACTGAACAAGAAGAAAATTTTGCTTCAAACTTTTCAGGAGCAACTGGGCTAAGCAGGGCCTGTGCTTATGATGCTTGAGAAAAGGAGGCTCAGGGGAGACCTTATTGCTCTCTACAACTACCTGAAAGGAGGTTGCAGCGAGGTGGGTGTTCATCTCTTCTCCCAGGTAAAAAGTGATAGGACAAGAGGAAAAGCCCTTGAGTTGTGCCACAGCAAGTTTAGATTGGATATTAGGAAAAATT
>NW_010325117.1:0-24375 GCF_000700745.2 Antrostomus carolinensis | reverse complement strand
CCAACCCAAACCATTCTATGATTCTATACTAGTAAAGTTGAACCAGCTACAAGAATCTTGCAATCTATACTATACACTAGAGGACTGGCTGATACACCAGAAGGCTGTGCTGCCATTCAGTGAGGCCTGGGCAGACACCTAATGAAGTTCAACAAAGGCAAGTGTCGAGTCCTTCATTAGTGCGGGTTGGAGGTTGGCCTGATGGAAGGCAGCTCTGTGGAGAACAACCTGAAAGTCCTGGTGGATAGCAGGTTAACCATGAGCCAGCAGTGTACCCTAGTGTCCAAGAAGACCGATGCTATCCTGGGGTGCCTCAAGAAGAGTGTGGTCAGCAGGTTGAGGGAGGTGATCCTCCCCCTCTACTCTGCCCTGGTGAGGTGTCACTTGGAGTACTGCATCCAGTTCTGGGCTCCCCAGATCAAGAAAGACAAGGATCTACTGGAGAGAAGCCAGTGGAGGGCTAGAAAGATGATTAGGTGACTGGAGCATCTCTCTTACAAAGAAAGGCTGAGACCTGAGTCTGTTTAGGTTTAGCCTGGAGAAGAAAAGCCTGAGATGGGTTTTTATCAGTGCTTACCTAAAAGGTGGGTGTTGAGACGATGGGGCCAGACTCTTCAGTGGTGCCCAGCCACAGGACAATGTGCAACGAGCACAAACTGGAACACAGGAAGTTCCATCTGAACGTGAGAAAAAAATTCCTTACTTTGAGGGTGACAGAGCACTGGAACAGGCTGCCCAGAGAGTTTGTGGAGTGTCAATTTCTGGAGATATTCGAAACCCACCTGGACACTTTCCTGTGCAATCTCTTCTAGATGTACCTGCTTTGACGGGGGGGGTGGACTAGATGACCTCCAGAGGACCCTTCCAACCCCTGCCATTCTTTGATTCTGTGAAAAGTCATCCTTTTTTGTGGGGAATATGAAACAAACAATATATTATTAATATAATAAATACTTTTAAAAAAATCTTGTACTGATTTAGCAAGGATCCCTTTAAACAAAACTAATCCTGAAACGTGATGATTTGATAACGCTAATGGCGTATGGCGCCTTTTTTTTTTCTCCTCCCCCTTTTGAAGGTCAAAGAAAAATGCCTGGAGAGAAAAAAAAAAAAAAAAAAAGAAAAGATGTCTGCACAACTTTTTTTTTTTTTAATACACATTTTTTTGGTTTCAGGTGCCCATTTACTTCAAATTCTTTTGATAGCATAAGAATTTAATGTAAAACTGAAACAATTACTGAATATGGCAAGAATGTCTGCTCCCAAAACCAGGACAATTCTTGTTTTAGAACTCAAATTCTGACATCAGAAAAGCAGAGAAAATTACTATGAAAATTCAATCAGTCAGTACCAAATATCCTGGATGTTAAAGCAAGGTCTGTGCAACAGTTTTCCAACTTTTGTTTTCATTTTTTAATGTAGGTACTCCTGTTCCTTTCCCCATACCTGGCTGGATGTGAGCAGCTTCTGAGTAGAAGGTATTCAGTTGTATTGGTATGGTACCAAGGTACTGAGTTTCTTTTTACTGATGGGCAGAATACAATATCACATTCAATACCTCACTGATGTCACTACATGACTTCAAGCTGGCTTGTGTGTAATTAGCTTGGAGAATCTGTATAGCACCTGTTTTCAAACTACTAAATAATATATTAATTTTTTAAGTGTTTGCACTGTTCGTCATACTTTTTGCACATAAACTTAGAGTCCTCATGATTCAGATTTTCATTAAGAGTGAAATTTACTTTCCTCCTGTTTGTGTGGATGCTCACAGTGGTATAACCGGTTGTTAAGACTGACACTGTATGCATATACCATGATTCCCCACCTCCCCCCCCCCGCCAAAGGGTAATTTCAAAATCAAGAACTTCCATCTCCTGCTTGCTCCTCCTCCATCTCCCCAAAAAGTTCTCCTTCTTGGGTAATAATTATCTTCCCCTCACCATTGTCATCATTTTCTATGTCAACAGTTATCAGCACCTAACAATATCTCTTTCCTAGCCTGATGAGATTAAATATATTTTAGCATCTTCTTAATCCACTATTTGTTCATGTCTTAGAAATGAATGCTAAATTTTATTTTATTATTTGAAAGCAATATGAATTCAAATGATATAATGTAAATGGTCTGTTTTCTGCAAAAGAATACCCTTAAAAAAATAAATCAGCAGTGAGATATGTGGTCTACAGACAGTTAATATCCACTTACAGGAGTGAGATACCAACAAAAAGCCTTTCACCCTGTGTTATAAATTTCCACTTACTGTTAGTGAAAATGCATTTTTTCATTATGAAGTTTGAAGCTATAAATAAAGGCAAAAGTAAAAACACTTTAGCAAACAATAAAATAAAGTCAGATTATTGACAAATGGAGAGCAGCAGGGTTGGATGGAATTTATTAAACTTTAATAGATTTGAGTTTCACAAGGCTACAATATTCAATGACACTCAGGGAAAAAAAATTAAAGGATTTCTATGTAGTTACAATAAATATTATTCAGTACAAAGATAGCAAAGAGTGGAAAAATTATTATGAATTCAGTTTCTTACCCACATTCAGTAACAGTGAGTACACAAAGAAAAATTGATATAAAAGATTATGACTGAAGAATATCTTGCTGAGCTATTTAATATGTCAAGCCATCATTTCAGACAACTACACCTGCAAAAGAGCTTAAAATTCACCAAACCCCAGTACAAAGCCAAAAACAGACACAACCTGTTGCTCTACAATCCTCTTGTCTGGAAGAATGATTTACAAAAAAAAAAAAAGTTCAACTGTCAAAGCATGAAAACACAGATGAATACCTTTAAGGCTCAACAGTAAATGTATATTAGAAGTCTGTTTACTCCAACAAATGCATCACTTCATACAAGGTCAGGAAATTCTAAAGCATTTCTTTTCCCCCCCTCTCTTTCTATAACGTTGCTGTCATAGAAAGGCACAAATATCTTATCCAACCACCCTGTAAGCAGCCAGAAAGAAAGAAAAAACACCAATTCTCAAAACAAAAAGAAAATCAGACTCCAGAAAGTAGACAATTTTATCAAGTTATTAGAATTATTATGTTACTATTATAAAAATGAACCAACCAAACAAAAAATAAAATCTACAACTGAAGAATAAAACCCATTTTTCTCTGGAATCACTAATAGTCAAGTCCATCCAAATTCATTTAACCACACCCTGCAAGGTTTTTCTCACCGTTTATTACATTACTATAATAAATAGTCTTACAAATGTACTACCTGCATGCATAGCTGTTCTTTAGACTACAAATCATGTTTAAACATAGCCAACATATTTGAATTTGTAAACAGATTGATAAATGAATTAGTATGAATAGCCATGAGTAGTGGAACTATTTCCAGAACTCTATTCTGGAAACCAAGTTTTTATTCTTTTTCTCCCAAGACTGTCTTCAGTGGTCAAAAAGTCTGACTTACTTCATCATTGTGAAGACATGATAGAAGGAAACAAATAATAAAAACTTCAGAAAACTAGTTTCTTGCAAGAACGTGTTAGCAATATTTGCTACAAGTAAAAATAGCCCAGCATGGATTGCTTTATCATTTAAGTGCTAAGATATTAATTACTGAAGATTCAATCTCTAATAAAATATTCATTCTGCTTTGCATGCACGGGAAAATATGCACAATAGGCATAGCAGAAAGTTCTGTCTATAAACATTATTCAAATTTAGTTTAGTGCAGAAGTGTTCTTTGAAAACTTTAGTGATCCTGAAAATTAGTGATCAGTAGAGAATGTGAAATATTAATAAACAAAAGCTTTTTCAATAATGTTGAAAAAAACAGATGGATCTCAAGATCTATATTTATTACATATATGCAAGTGGTCTTAACAGAAAAGTTACAATAATTTGAAGCTGAGTAAAACAGGAATTATTTTAATTTGCTTAATTTCAGTGTTGCTTTTATAACCTTATGTTAAACTCAAGGACAGTTGCAACTTTAAATTATTGACATAACTGCACTGAAATAAGACCTAGCAAGGACAGTGGAGATTACAAGAAAACATGAGGACATCTCTCTAGCATATACATATTCCCATAAACTTGTCTATGACACTGACTGTTAGATCAAACTGTGATCTGAGTTTTGCATTAAAAAGTGTCTTCTTTTCACCAAGTTCAGAACATAGACGTGATTTATTTTATTTTAGTCACTACTTTAAAATATTATAACCAGGAAAGACAATAAAACCAATGTGGTTACATCCAAAACAATTTCTGTAAGGATGCAGTGTATACCAAAACAAGGTCTGGAGAAGGCAACAATAAAGCAGGAGTTGTGTTGGGAGTGCAACTTAAGTAGTGGGCTGGTACAGGTTTGGGTTATACCCCCAAAAAAGATTCAAGGTAGGTCTTTTTCTTGTATATGTATATGTTCTTGTATATCTCATCTGGGATCTTAGGTGTCCTGTTGCATCACTTAATTTAGAAAGTTCATATTACTTACATTACAAGCTGCACCACAAACAGTGCAAACAGTCAAACTAGTGATGAGTGTGCAATCATTCACTTGTCAAGCGTACCACATGAATGATGCCTTTGTCATTCCACAGAACCCACAATCACCAAGGCTTAGCATCATGAATATGCCTAGAAAAGATGGTTTCCTCTTAATCTTTCTTATATTATGTTCTCACATTATGGTGTTGGAGGAATGAAATTGTAATGTCATAAAAAAGAACTGCTGATATTAAGTTGCTTAAGTCAGAAGTATCAACTAATAGATCCCATGGTGAATACCCATGGTTTTTGCTACACTGAATGGCAGAGGCCATGTGGTCCCTTTAGACATACTTGCAGTCAAAAACAGGTTGGTGCCCAAAAAGGAAAAAAGTAATATGAAAGGTTATATTGAATAAAACTACATTTGTATCATACAGTATCAAAAATCATAGCCTAAATCCAGGAAACATCAAGTCAAATCAAGTCGCAAGATGTCTCCATTGTAAGGCCCTTTGTCTGATCATACTTCATATTGGACATTTCAGAAGATTTTCAAGTAGCTATCTACAAAGACTTGCACAATATAACATACTCACTAAAAGGGATGTACAACTATCTTGTCACCACTAGCTATCTTATATGTCCTATTCTCAACATGACTCTTCCAAGCTTGTGGTAAAATCAACAGCTAACAATAGCATAGCTTGAAGATTTTTATTCTGAAGATCAGGAATCTCTGTCCTTTCTAAATCTTCCCTTCTGAATTGCTTTAACAATGCTTTTTGTGCTGGTAGACACCTATTTCCCTTAACTGAGCAGAAAAATCACACAAAGTGTCTGCTGTTATTGAACTTCATATACTGTATCCATCTCATCCAAATTTAGTTATTTAAAAACAGAGTGCCCACTATTAGTCAAATAGTGGAAAAAGACTAAAATTCCTCAGTTCCTTGATTTTTCACAGCTGAATGTTGTTCTTTAAGGTAAGTTAACTTTATGCACGTGCTTCTACCTTGCAGTATTATAGAGAATCCAAACACATAAGCTTAGATAAAATGCTTAACACTTTTTGATGGTTAATGTCAGTGAAGATAATTCTTATGCAAAATAGTTATAGAAATTCTTCAGACCAATATTTTATTCAGATTGAAAGCAAAATTTCCATTACATAGGTGCTTGGAGCAACAACAGATGTGTGAAAAATAATGCTAAGAAAATAAGTGTAATTAAGTATAGTAATTAACTTTATTTTATAAATCCCCTGAAATGGGATTCTTGTTCAGTAGAGAATAATCTAAGTAATCATGAAACAAAATATCTCTTAAATTAATTCATTTACCTGTTTAGATTTTATGTTTGCCACTAGAACATGATTGTTTATTAAGGATTATCTTTTTAATAAACTTGCAGTGTTGAACACTGGATGTAGAGCATATACACCACTTGCAGCAACCTTGTTTTAAGAAGTGATTACTGGAAACTGGCCCTGAGGTGGTCTATTTACACAGGTGAGACCACCACAGGCACTCCTGGACAATCTATATTTATTGTCAAGGTCATACTGAACTCAAACTCACTGCCTCAGGGCAATACTTTTCCATAAAGCTCTGTGATGGGTTACCACCGTGTTACTGTATAAGGCAAAAAACTGAAGAAAAACAGTGGTAACTACAGCCCTGATGACTACAGCTACAAATTTTAGGGACACTTGTCCAGTTCTTTTCTAACTATCATCCATCTCTTTTAGTTACATTTGTCCCTTTGTCTTAGGTGCAAGAGATACTTTCTAAATAAGTGAAGGCTTTTGCCTATATAATGAAGGGAGACTGTACATTTCTGGCATGGCACAAAACAAATGTTTGCGAAAACAGAGTCAGTCCTAGAAACAGACTTAAAGTTTAGTGGGGCTTGTCTTGGTATCCTGTTTCCCATGAAAAGGTGTAGCTTGTCTTTCTATGGGATATGTATAAGGTTTTATCATTAATACTGGACTTGTCACTCCAATGCTAAGCATAGAACACTTCAGAATTGTTGTTTGTTGCGTGGAGAGACCTAACTCATACTCATCACTGCTAATAAGTCTGAGTGGGATGTCATGGTCGCTGCCTATCTGATGTGACATGAAAACATTTTGCTCCCGTGTGCAATCGGCAGATGTAGCATCTAGTCTCATCCTGTGAGATAACCTAGCAACAGCAGTATATGCCCGCATGACCAAAACATGCAATTAACTCCCACTTCACAGGCTTTACAGCTCAGCAGCTCTGCTACCTCCAGCTTATTCCAAATGCCACAGCCTGCTTTCCAAGTGATTGGAGCAACTGATTTGCTATGCAGACCTATGCACTTTTTTTTTTTTTTTTAATATAAAGTACTTCAATAAGGTTAATCAGTAGTTACCACAGGTATATTAGAAATTTGGGTAGGCTCAGCAATTATTTAAGAGTCTTCACTGTCTCAGGTCACTAGGTATTTTTAGGTCCTACTTAAGTGTACAATCACAGTCCTCAAAGGTAAAATTGCTGACTATCCATATTGTGCAAGTTAGTGCATTTTTCAGGACATGACAGAGGGAAAGGGCAAACCAGCCACTAAGTGGCAAAACTTGAACTGGTCAAATTTATCTTCTAGAAAGTATAAAAACAGCCTTTTTACATCACCAACCATACATAGCCAGGATGTGCTCCAGATTCTATGTGCCAAATGTAGCCCCATACATCCCTGAAGCAATCCAGTCTTCAGCTGAGTCCGCAGCTTTGTGCTATTCCTGGCCTGATTACTCATGTGCCCTAACGGAGGGCAAAGACAACTGTTGAACGCCTCATGACTCATAACAAACCATGAAGGACTTTTAGCATGATAAATGGGCCCTGGCAGAAGAAAAGTATGAAATGATGAAGTGGTTCTCAATTTCAAGCACAAGAAGAAAACTAGAGAGTCAGGATAGGTTTAACTCTACGAGTTTTGATGAGGTGAGGAAAGCTATACTAACAAAACTGTTGAGAACAACTAACTGCAAAAACAGGAACAAAGCACATAAGTCCTTTATTTTTATTTATTCTAATGTAGTGAGATAAATGGGTAAACATATTTCAGTACCTGAGAAGGTACTTAAATTTCCAACAGGGAAATTCTTTTGTAACAAAAAAATTCATGTGGAAGGCAAAGGAACACAATACCAGGTTGTGAACAACTAGTCACAAGCAAGAGTGAGACATTTTACATTCAAATTATTATTTAGAAATAATAAAAAATTTTAACTAGCAAACTATTCTTGTGAACTGACAAAACATGTTACAGTAAGCAGATGTTTTTGAGCTGTGCTAAAACAAAAATATGGATGACAAACTAGTGATTCCCATAGGGAGTGAAGTGAAAGCCATTTGTCCTGTGTCTGAAGCTCAAAAGAAATACACAATATCAACATGTGGAATTTACCTATACAGGAAGCTCCGCAGATTTGATTTGGTCTTGAAATGGCCCAGACACTGTTTGGATTTGCTTCTTAGGCTATTAAAAAGCTGAAATTTTCTCATTTTTCTGGATTTTCATACAAGGCCACTTTACAGTTAATGTAAGATTTATGTAAGAGCTATGTCTTGTTACTGATTTTAATGATCCTTATCTGCAAAAACAGTATAGACAGCTTTCTGCATTTTAAGAGCACATACACGCAGTTGGTTTTGTTTGGTTTTTGGAGGAGTTTTGTTTTCTTTTGTTTTGCTGTTTATAGAAATGTCCATACTAGAATGCCTTATGCAGTCTTGTACTTTATCCATATTTGCAGTTATATTTTATTCAGCCTTCCATCTCTGACTATGATTTCAGAAGAAATAAAGGCTGATTTTCGTACTGTGGAAAACTGCAGTGATGCTAAGCCACCATATATTCCACATGGCTCTCCAGATGCAACTCATTTAGTAATTTGAAATTATTTGTCATCATTTCAATGTGGCTACTCTGGTTCAGTAATAACTTTCATGGAACCACTCTTTTTCCTTATGTCTTCACAGAAGTTGTCAGAGCAGTGACAAAAACTAGGACTAATCAGGAACAAGTAGCTGCAACCATTAGTCTACAAAACCTGTTGTCAACACACGACCCTTAAATCATGGCCCATCCACCACTGCCAAGTCCATGACTCTGGCTGCTTGCAGAAACAAGCAGGTGCTCAGTCTTCTGACTGACACCGGCATACAGCCACCTGTGGCTCTCAATATTAGTCTACATCTTTTCCTCAAATAAATTAAAACAGCAGATGTTCTTGAAATTTCTTCAAATGATTGCTTTTAGACTTGACCTAAGAGTTTCTAAGACTTTGTATTCAAAGCATTTAGAAAAAGAGGTCCTCTATAGGACTACATCCCTGAAAAATAAATTTTAAAAAGTCAGCAAAGCATCCATTTTGGGAATTAGTATGTTTTATGAATTTCAAAGAAAATAAGAATTTAGTATTAAAGCATGTTTTTGACCATATTTTGGTTCCTAATGACATAATAAAGAGATCAATGCTAATTTGAACAGCAAGATACTTTAGATCCTGTTGCTCACTTTCAACTTGCTATGGAACTACTTTTGAACTCACCACCTTTATGTCTCCAGTCTTCACGTCCCTTTTCAATTGTTCACATCACCAGTGATATTTCCTGGTCTTGTCTAGTCAGCCTTCTACATCTTGCCCAGTCACAGCCCATTTCCCCTTTCATATCCACCTTGGAAGGGTATGACTCTTGAACTGTTCTTCAAACTTTTTTTTCCTGACAATTGTAAAATCTTTTAATTAACCTAGTTTTCTTGCACAACTAACAATGAATGCCTCATATACAAATCTGCCAATTTAAGTAAACTTGCCTTTAATCTTACTTTGATCCTCCATTTACGAGTTTCTTAGTTGGGACAGTCCCTTTAGTGGGAGTGCAGAGAGCATTTAGCCCATACTGAAGGTAACTAGTTTGATTATATATATTTTGGTAGAAGATTTACTATTCCTCCTAATCATTTTTATATTTTAGTGATGTCCATATCCTGCTAGCTCAGATGTAAAATCAAACTAACTCCAATGTTCACCTATTCAAAAGGATTCTGAGTAAAAAGAAAAAAAAAACAAAACCAAAAAACCTATATTTTACTAGTATGGAACACCTTGAACCACAACTCTATTCACTAAATCTGAATAATCCCAATCCTGTTCCTGTCTTCACATCAGTCTTGCTTCAGTGTAATTACTTTGAAATATTTACAACTTTATACTAGACTCCATAGTTGATTTTTATTGAAGTACCTTAATTAAAGAATTCAAAACTTCTTAAACAGCAGAAAATTGCTATATATTTAACATTTGTTATCAGCTTTTCTAATAAATTCACAGGAAAGATTAATAAGTGATATGCTGGTATTACATTGATCCTTTCTTGACAATAACTGCTAAATAATTGATACCATTCCTCATCTCTCTCTAACCATATAAAATATATCTAAGATAACATAGCTATGATACTAAACATTGCAAAACATTTTTAAATAGTTATGTTCTACTAGGGACTTATTACTTATCAGCCACATTATTACAGCATCAATTTTAACCAAACTGATACTTTGTCACTAGGGTAACTGATGACAATACTTGAAAACAGTAAAGACAGCTTTGGTTATGTTCTTACCACAAGTCAAGCTTCAGAGAAAATTGAATATTCAACTAGTATTCAGTTGTCCAAACAAAATACAATGCACTTAAAGGCAGCAACAGAAGTGACTGAAAATAGGTTAAATCAACCGGTTTAAGATAGGAAGCCTATGTCCAATGGTATAGGCCTTGCATACATACATCAACCTCTTCAGAAGTAATAAAATCATATTACTTCCTCTCTCTATAGGCTTCTCAAATTAGGATTTGAAAATTTGATATATTTGAAAAGCAGCTAATACCACTCCCATTTTTCTAAAGTTTACATTACAGGTAGTAATTATTACTTTATTACATGTAGAACTGAGTTTACACTTATGGTTAGTTTAAGATTAAAGTGTGGTTAGTTCAACTTATGATGTTTCAGAGGAACAAAATGGACAAAGAGCCTGAGAGAACTCTAGTTAGTGGCAGCTTTTCAATATAGATGGCCTTGGAAACCAAGTATAGTTTTTTGGAAGGGTAGAGAGTCTGAAATAGCATGGATTCAGTTTCAGAACTTCTGAAGATAAGTAAATAAAGCTGACTGAAGCTGTGAGTTACTATGGCTTTGGATACTGGAAAGTAACCTGCATGCTCCCTGTTAACTCTTGGCACAAGTGCAGAAAAGACACACAGGTATGCCATCCTACAAGAACATTTGTGACTGGGAAACAAGACAAATCAGACACTGGAGAGTGAAACAGAACAGACATTAAGTAAACTGGAAATCAATAGCACTATCTAACCCTGTACTTCCATACAATTACTCCAAATAACCTTCTAATTTTGAAGATAAAAGACAGTTGTACTTTGATTGGGCTATTAACCCAGTTAAGGGTGCTCATGCCACCCAAATTGACATGGACCCTCTCTTCCAAGGGAGTACTTTTTAAAAGTCAATACTCTTAATTAGTTGACAAACGTGAAGCGAAACCTATAGAAAGATTTACATCTTACATACATGGGATTCCCTACCCAGCTCCCAGTAATATAAATAAATAAATAAATAAATAGAAACAACCCACAAAAGCTACATGAAAAAGGGAAAGAATGAGAGACTGGTTATTTAAAGTGTGAGGCTTATCCCAACCTCATTCAATCTGAGAGCAAGTCTTCTGCAGTCATATAACAGCCCAGGTAAAAAGTCTGTTCAGTTCCAACATTCATCTAAAGATTACATTGCAAAATCAAAAATAGTCATGGAAGAATTTGTCATTTCAAACTGCAGAGGATTTTTCCTAACACCTTTAGTTGTGGGTCTATTCAGAAGTATCTGGTGCCAAACTCTCTTTTTCAGTGGAATTTCATTTATAAAATGAAAAAAACCACAAACTACAACAAACAAACAAAAAACCCAAAACAAAACCAAAAAACCCACACAACACTCCAGCTCAATACTGTTCTTTTAGGCATTAAAGAACATTTAAAGCCAGATAAAGCCTCTTTTCACATTCTTTTTGAATGTCCTTTGTTGCATCCAGACAGTAGGTACATACTTAACCATCAGAAGCCCTGAAGCCCAGAAATAATTAAATCTATGTGCCCAGAGTAAGCATGCAGCGATCAAGAATAATTTCACTCCCATAATGGGAACACCTGAATGCCTTTGTGGTGTGTGCTCTAATTTAGAGCTCCACTATTACATTTAAAACATATTATGCACTCCGTTTCCAAGATTTATTAATCTTGAAATATCACACTGATTTAAATGCAAGTCAAAATCTCTTGCTCCCTTCACTGTTAGGCACTAAAGGTCTTGGTGAAGAAACTATTTAATCCCATGTCACAATATAGGATTAAATAGTGATATAACATATGATTTTGAAAATAATTATTTTCAAAGGAAAGGGGAAGAGATATTTGCAGGTGCATAAAAATCATACTACTTAAACTGAATATAATAGTTTAAGCAAAACCAACTTAAAATTTCTTCATATACCTCCATTCATTTACCTTGCCATCCTTCTCTATCTTGCATTTTGTTTAGTGTGAAAATTCTCCACAATTTTGTTAAAGAGGGGATAAGGTTACAAAGTTGGCCTAATTAATCAAGAAAGACCATTTTATACTGTGAAGTTTGACCTGTCACCATGGCATTGCTGAAGTACTCCAATTATTATCATTATTATTCACTGTGTACAACAGGTTGGGTTTTTTTAAGAAAAAATTAGTAAGGTCATGAGGCATCATGAAAGCGTCAGCTGCAGCTGAAATCTAAAGTGCCTCACCAGAAATTATTAAAGCTACCTAGAAAGCATCCATTCCCATAGAGAACAGTTCCAAAAGGGAACACACACTATTACTATGGATGAACTTGCATTTTCTTTCCCTCATCCAGAAACCAATCACAAATACCTGTATTTAAATTCTATGATTCTAACTGCAACTTCAGCATAACTGCATTTAAGGAAAAGCCTATAATTGTCCTAGATGCTAGATTGCAAAACACATGTGCATTTCAACTCTTATCAATAAAACAATATGCAAAGGCTACTGTCTTTCCTGCTGTACATATAGCTTTGTCATATACATTATGTACATAGTCATTTTTCTGGCATTATGTTTGACAACAAAAATAGCTGTAGTTGACCTGATAACTTTTCTTAACACAAACTTCAGTTACATTCAAAAGCTTGCAGTCATTCTCCTGGAACAAAAGTCAAGACAAATACTAATAGATAGGTAACTATCAATGTAACTTATTGTCGCAGAGGCAACAACTGTCACTTAAAGGCTGAGATGTAAATAATTTTGTTCTTTTTCATATAGACAAGAGCAATACATGGGTAGCAAATAGAGGTATTTTTCCCTTGTGTTTTTGTCAGAAAATTAGGATTCTTGTCATGGGAGAGTAGATGTGTCAGCAAAAAGCGCACCAATTATTTTGATAAGATTTGCACTCTTGTAAAATAGATATTTGTGCCTTTATATTTTCTCCATAGGACAGCACTGTATCTAGACTTTTTTTCCAGCCAACCAGTTAGTCTGCAGAGACAAATGCAAATTTGGGGCAAGGGAGGAAATCAGCCAGATATGCAACTACAGTAGTGATTTCAGAGCAGACACACCCAGAGAACATCACTGTAATTCAAATGAGAGTCACATATAGGGGAATGCACACAGCTAACATCTACCAACTGCAACCGTTAATACGATTACCTAATGAAAATATTATTTCTTTAAAAAGACATTTTTAGAGTTTGGCAGCTGCTATGGTTTTAGTATTGAGCAATTCTATTAAACACATTCAGTTACATTAGTGAAATTACTATCTATATTAACTATAGCTAGCAATAGCTAGAGCCCCTTTCCTGCAAACAGCTGAAGATAAAAGTACTTTTAGGTATTTGAACAGCCTACTCAAAGCCAGCTGAGTCAAGTTACTCACACTGGTCACTAATGTTAGGGCTAAGATGTGTGCTTCTCCAAGATTATAGTCCATACATCTGAGGATAGGAGATTTATCCTTTATTTATTTAAGTCTAGCATCATAGAAATTTAATAATTGCCTAAAGCACTTTTTCTATTTCTTCTGTAATAAAAAACTTCACTATTTAAGTCCCAGTTGCAAAATTTTAAATACTGAAATAAGCATTCTCTACTACTTGCTTAAACAATTGCATTTTTGAAAATGAAATACATAAATACTTATTGTATTAAATGAGATAATTTGTGACAAATATTTGAGGACAGAAAACAAATGTTTTGTCTACTACCTAATTTGCTATGAAACTCTAATCTATAAAACATCAGTTGTCATTGCTGTGCTGAAGCTAGCTGGCAACAATAAAGAGAACTGTTCCAAGGTCACAAAGTACCTAAAGGTCTATCTATTATGTCCAATTTGTTAACACATTCATTTAAAAAAAAAAAAATTATATCTTCACATTAGGAAGGTACTTTGAGCCAGAGGATGAGAAATTAAAAGAAAAGCTAACAGATCTTTATTTGTATTGATACCTTGAATCCACTTGTGAGCTTCAGCAAATTTTCCTCCTGAAGATCAGTTTCTCTACACAAAGAAACAGCATTAATTTTACTTTATACAGTTCCTGATATCCCCTGAAATAACCTGAAGTGAACCGAAGTCTTCAAAGTATAAGTATTTGCACTTGTTAGCATCAGAGAAAGCAAGAGTTGAAAGCAGGCCACAAAGGAACACCTTGCATAGCTCATGATTTACTATCAGTTAATTGTAAATCTCTCTTATAAATATCTTCTTTCTCAAGAAAGTGAGAGTCATTAGGTCCTCTGTATCGTCTCAAACACTTGCAGTCTATTATCACGTTAAAAATAAATTGGAGAAGATAAAGGCTTCCAAATAAACCATTGAATTATTTTATGCCTGCAAACTAACAGGGAAATTCAGTTACTGCAAAGGAATTTTTTTTTCTATAAAAAGTCCTTCCGATTTCAGAGTTGTCTTATCTCAGATGATGAAAAATACAGAAGAGTAGTCTCTCCAATACTACGAGAAATAATTTTCATTATATTTCCTATAGTCTGTTTTTCATTGTACTATTTATATTCTGGACACTGGATTTGTGTTAATTTAAAGAACAATATTACAGTTTGTTTTGTTTGTTTTTCTTTTTTTAATCCCCCAGACATTTTCATGGTTCTCATGGTCTTTTAGCTGGTCTAATACTTGAATTTGTTATGATTAGAAATATGAATTAACAAAGATGATGGCAGTTTATTAATAAAGTGCTTTGTGCAAAGAATATAGCCCTTTTTATGATTTTCAAGTTATTTTTCATTTCTTAATATTGCTATTAGTGAAAACATGAATTTTCTCTTTGTATAAGGCAACCTAACATCCTCGGGGTTGGGGGGAGATGGTGGGGGTGGAAGAAAGTGTTTGTTTTTAAATCACACGCAGAGCCATTTTACATTTGAATTGGGTGTGTATTTATAGCATACACCAGATATCATAATTCTGCACCTGGAAGTCTTTGTTAACCCAAGTTTCTCTCCATGACTAATCTTAATGGAATATTTTCTAGACCACTGCAGTTTAGAAATATATATGCACATATACACATGTATGAGAATAGCTTATAAATACTATCAGTGCATGTACTTTCTTATCTGATAATGCTTGTAACTTCAAAAATTAAATGTTTTATATGTGAAGCCTTATAGTCTATAGGCTGCAAGTAGTCTAGAATAATACAGCATAAGTATCAATTATTCAGTTTAGTTCTTTACATAATTTTAAAAAATTATCAAGTCTCATACAATTGATACAGATTTTTTTTTTTTTTTTTAAGAACTTTAAGTTTTACTTCTTATCTCCCAAATGAAGATAGGTTTGGGGTTTTTTTCCAGTAACATCCATAAAATACTATAGCACATTTTTAGAAAAGCTTTTGACTTATCCTCAATTACAGAACAAAAGCAACACAAATCAACTGGAAAATGTTATTCCTCTAACAAACATCCTTCCAATACTGTGAAAGATTTGAGATACGTAAACACACTGGAAAGGAATGTTTGTGTATTTCCCCAAACGGGACTTTGAAAGGAGACTAAGTCTCCATTTGATACTAGAAGGCCATTGCTACTCAATCTCCCTCACATCATTTTCCACTAACAAAAGCAGCAGCTTTCTATTTGATTTCATATAGTTATTAGAAAATGCCTATAAATGAATGAAGCAAAGGAATAATCTAGTACTGTATGTTGAACAAAACATGTAAGTGACAAAAATCCCCTCCAAAGTCCTTAATAGATTTACTTCTCTAATACATAAACATATAAGAAAAAAAAAATACATTGATTTTATGCTTCAGTTTCAATTTCTAAGATAAAATTGATCTTGCAGTTTCTGTAAAAAGCATTTTCAAATAATGGAAAATAAGTGTCTGCTTTTCTTGCAAAATAAGCCTTAAGAATTTTGTAATTTTCTTTTTAATTATGACTTAAACAATTCTTTGAACTCGTTAAAAAAAGTTTTGTCACCTTAATGAAACAGAAAATAGATAGAGCTGATGACACAATAAATTTCACTTGTCAAGGAAGATGGGGAAATACAGAGGATTTATTTTGGAATTTGGATCTGTGAAAATAGTTTTCCATAAGAGAGTCTGTATGTCATGTGGGGCATATGTAGACAAGAAGACATCCAGCAAGTACTTTTGCACACACACACTTGCAGTTCCTTATTGCAACTCTTCTGTGATACCAGACAATCAAAGTCAAATTCTAGAAAAAAACCCCGAGACATTTTATCTACAACTGAACTATAGGGGACTTAACCAAGTAAGTTCAGTTATCATTGTTAACTTGACTGTCAAATAAAAGAAGGCTTATTTGGTGAAGTAAGCTGATTTTGCCAAAAGCAAGAGCAGAGAATGGACATCAGACAGGGGTTCATTACTTGTTTTTAAGTAACATTGCTGCTTATAAAGACAGATTCTAAATAGCATCCTTAAACTGTTTAATTAAAAGCAAAATATTATTCTACTTTCTAATACAGAATCCAGTCCAGATATTACATGTGCTTCTGAAAAGAGATTAAGCAGAAAATACAGATTTGGGCTCTGATCAGTTTCTTTTTATTTAATCACACACTGGACAAAGGAAGAAGGTGGATTAGAAATCACAAACCATATGTACTAGTAGTACTCAAAAAAGTAGCTTCAACCATGGCAAGTGCTAATCATGTATTCTAATTTATCCCTTTGAAGTTTGCACAAAAGTAGTATAGAATCAAGGTTTTACAAAGCTAAGTTAGATAATACTGTAGCACATAGCAATATACATCTTATATACTTATCTACCAGGTTTTTGAGGTACTGTCTACAAGGACAAAGCACAGTAATTTTACTACAGAACAGCAAATAGGAAATAAGCAATTGTAAAAATAAAATATTTCTAGGATTTCAATTTACTGAGTAATTTTTCACATATATTTGGAATTAGTGTAACTGAAGTTAAGAGTTATTCTACCTGAAATACCTTTTCATTAATCTGGAGCTGATACTACTTTTCTGCACAGGCTATATAGCTATTATAAGTGCTTAGAAGCTTTAAAAATATGAGAATAGAAAGCTCACAATATTATGAATTATTTTTTTTTAAACAGAACACAAGTCGATTTATTTCTGTTCAGCTTTCATTCTTTGTCAGTTATAAATCTTTGCACTGTTTGGTATCATCTCTAGCTGTGAAGGAAGAAACACAAACACAACAGCTCACACCATTCAGAATTTTTCTGAACAGTGGCTTTTTTCCTGACAGGGTATTTGATCTTGCTTCTAATCGATTTTGACATTCTGAAAGACAGTAAATGACTGTAAATAGAATTATTTACAGAAAATAATGCAGAAAGAAACACTAGGAAAATTAATACATCTATTAGGCAAACTTTAGTTTCTGATGTTGGAAATATGAACTTCTTTTCCAAAACATATTAAAGTTTACATTCTGAGAACAGTACTTTAAAAAAATACATATATCTATATATATGGACACATATACACATGCACATACTCTGCTTTTTTAAAGAATGAGCTTTGAGAAGTAAGATTACCTTTTTTTTCAAATGACAACTTTAGAAGCTTTTTAGGAGATTCAGATTTTTCATTGTAGTTGGACTAATAGGCTGTGAAGTTGATGTTGTTTTAAAACCTGGAAAGAAAATTATCTTCCAAGAACAAGACCCAGAGCCTCGTTTATAAGTGTTGGAGACACATTCTTTTAAACTAAAAATTGGCTTGAAAGGTCAATGACAGCTACATTTTCACAACAGAAATTTTCAAAAAGAAAACCACTAGTTTAAAGTCACATTAATGCTGCAGTGAAAATTTGGCCTTCTTATGTTTGTACTGTGTTACCAAGTTTATGTTTACACAATTTAACTAATAAACTTTAGAGTTATTCTTGCAATCTATTCAGAAAAAGAGTGCCATCGACTCCAATACTGATTTTAGGTTATTAAATGCAGTAAGATCAAGCTCATTGAGAGTAAATGTAGGTGTATTTTAATCTGATAGCAATACAGAAGGTCTTAACTTGTCCTCAAACAGAGGTAAAGAGTATTACTGACCTGTAGAGCTACATTTTCACCCCTTATCACGTGGAGCCGTTATATCTTGGAGCTACAATCGACATAATTAACTGATACAAACATCTTTACAGCTAGAGTAAATGTGTTTTCTGTACTTTAGAAAGTAAATAATTTTACTGAATTTGTTGCAGCTGCCAGATGAGTTTAAGCAGTCGTATAAATATCAATGAGTTTTCCTTTGGGGATTACATTAACCTATGGCCTGCAGGCAAGGGACATATATTTTACCAATAAATTCTTGTTTCATCAACTTTGCTAAGGAGGGCATATAAAAGGGTCTGCATTCCTCATTGAGCAATTAAGTTCCAGAAAACTTTAGTGATTCAACTTCATCAACAGAAGTTACTCCAGGAAGACAGTAACACTCCTCAAAATCCACTTGTGATTCAGAATGGGTTGAAAAGCATCTTCTAGAGTTGATGTAGCTTTTGGTATACCCACACAATATAAAAAAGCCACATAAGATACATTGTTATATGTGATTCTGGTGTTTCTACTCTGTACTAACAAATGCTTAGAAGTTTTTCTGGTGAAATAGAAATAAGATTTTTTTTTTTATTTTTTTTAAAAAGAAACACTGACTCAAGTCAGATACATCATTTCTGAAAGCAACATCAAAAGAGACCTTATTAATATCTACAAAATGGACTGAAGAAGCTATTCAAGTATAGGACAGTTGTATAGATAAGTCACTCACAATTTTTACCATGAAATTTTCGCTTTCTAAGATTCCATTTACACATCTGCACCACAAATTGAACATAGTATTCAGTCCGTAGTCAGAACAAACTGACTACAGTTCAATCAGAACTTACAAGAAGTTAAAGCTTCATTCTGAACAAAGTCACAGAATAATTCCTATTTCCTCTTAATTTTGTTGTTATTTTATTGTTAGGTAGGAAGAGTTCACACTGACTCAGTGGTTTGCTTAAGTAAAAAGTTAGTGAAGAATGGTGATTTTGACTTTTATGAAAGTTTCTACTTTATAATCTTATTTTCATTGTTTGTTTTTCATATCATAGCAATACATAGACACTTTTTTTTTTTTTCAGATTTGTGCATCATGATCCAATACCTGAGTTATATTAAATAATATTCCAGTGTTTATTACTAGGAACTAGTATAGAATCATAGAATGGTTAGGATTGGAAGGGACCATAAAGATCATCTAGTTCCAATCCCCCTGCCATCAGCAGGGACACCTTCTACTAGATCAGGCTGCTCAAAGCCTCATCCAGCCTGGCCTTAAACACTTCCAGGGAGGGGGCATCCACAACTTCCTTGGGCAACCAGTTCCAGTGTCTGACCACCCTCACAGTGAAAAACTTCTTCTTAATATCTAATCTAAACCTACCCTCTTTCCCCTTGTTTTGTCATTAGTGGCC
Source organism: Antrostomus carolinensis (assembly GCF_000700745.2). Lineage (NCBI taxonomy): Eukaryota > Metazoa > Chordata > Aves > Caprimulgiformes > Caprimulgidae > Antrostomus > Antrostomus carolinensis. The sequence goes on along the minus strand of NW_010325117.1, from coordinate 4,776 downwards.
CTTATGAAAAGTCCCTTCCCAGCTTTCTTGTAGGCCCCCTTCAGGTATTGGAAGGCCACTATAAGATCTCCCCGGAGCCTTCTCTTTTTTAGGTTGAACAGCCCCAACTCTTTCAGCCTGTCCTCATAGGAGAGGTGCTCCAGCCCTCGGATAATTAAGTAGAATCAATGCCTGAGCACAAAACAAAGTTTGTAAATTGAACACCACAAATATCTCTTAAGTGAAACACTCCTAAAAGGTATGGAAGTGCTAACTGACTTTGCTGAATGGAGGTATTAAATGAAGGCCCAGGAGTGCACCAACAAGCTGTCGTTAGCTAACCCCAACAGCATCTTTCTACACCTGGGGATCTCCATTGGTTTAAATGGAGGTACAAAAAGAACTTTTGATTCCTTAGTTCCAGTAAGTTATTGCAAACAGGGACTAAGTGTAGATATTTTATAAAATGAAAACTGCCTTTGATGTCTCTTTAATAATAATAAAAATGCTTTAAATCAAAGTTTCATGTTATCCTCCTGAACAATTGAGTAGAAATTTTTACTGAGTTGTTTTGGGTTTTTTTTAATTATTATTAAAAATAAATCATAGAGAATTAGGTGAAGTAATTATTTGCATTAAAAAAACTGAAAAAACCCTAAAATTAATATTTGTCTATAGATGTAGCTCACTCAGCCAGTGTATATTTTGAAATAATCACTGAGCTGTGAAATTAACAATTGAACCAATAAATTAGACTTTTTATCTTCTTAGCTTTAAGAATATTTCTTATAAATCTTTATCAGTAGGACAACCCGAAGTAGCAGAATACTACAATCAGGAAAAGGAGACCAAAGTTCCTCTGACAACACTCAGAAGCAAAAATTACTAAGGAAAAATAAGGTTAGATTTCTTTTAATTTAGCAGCAATTGGCTCCTTTAGAATTCCTGAGTACAAGTTTGAAAATAAAAGCTTTTATAACAATGGTAGAGCTTCTGCTAATAAGGCTTTATGAACTTGAAGTATTTATCCGGGCTACATTAAGGGATGAATAAAAAAAAAAGCAGAGGCATAAAACAATCCTTAAAAACAATTCTTTTGTATATTTTTCAGAAAGGGTAAACTAATTACTGTTGTTAGTTGTTAAAGCATAGAATCATAGAATAGTTTGGTTAGAAAAGACCACTGCAATCATCTAGTCCAACTGTAAACCTGGCATTGCCAAGTTCACCACTAAAGCATGTCCCCGAGTACCACATCTACACATCCTATAAACACCTCCAGGGATGGTGACTCCACCACCTCCCTGGGCAGCATGTTCCAATATTTGACAACCCTTTCAGTGAAGAATTTTTTCCTAATATCCTATCTAAACCTCCCCTGGCACAACTTGAGGCCGTTCCCTCTTGTCTTATCACTTGTTACTTGGGAGAAGAAACCAACACTCCCCTCACTACAACCACCTTTCAGGTAGTTGTAGAGAGCAATAAAGTCTCCCCTCAGCCTCCTCTTCTCCAGCCTAAACAAACCCAGATCCCTCAGCTTCTCCTCATAAGACCTGTTCTCCAGACCCTTCGTTGCCCTTCTTTGCACACACTCCAGCAACTCACATGTCCTTCTTGTAGTGAGGGGCCTAAAACTGAACACAGTACTCAAGGTGCAGCCTCACCAGTGCCAAGTACAGGGGCACAATCACTTCCTTACTACTGCTGGCCACACTATTTATGATACAGGCCACTATGCTGTTGGTCTTCTTGGCCACCCGGGCATGCTGCTGGCTCATCTTCAGCCAGCTGTCAACCAACACCCCCAGGTCCTTCTCTGCCAGGCAGCTTTCCAGCCACTCCTCCCCAAGCCTTTAGCGTTGCATGGGGTTATTGTGACCCAAGTTCAAGACCCAGCACTTGGCCTTGTTAAACCTTATACAATTGGCTTCAGCCCATCAATACAGCCTGTCCAGATCCCTCTGCAGAGCCTTCCTACTCTCAAGCAGATCAACCCTCCCGCCCAGCTTGGCATCTTCTGCAAACTTACTGAGAGTGCACTCAATCCCCTCATCCAGATCATTGATAAAGATATTAAACAGAGCTGGGCCCTAAACTAAGCCTGGGTAACACCACTTGTGACCAGCCACCAAATGGATTTAGCTCTGTTTACCACAACTCTCTGGGCTTGGCCATGCAGCCATTTTTTTACCCAGCGAAGAGTACACCTGTCTGAACCTTGAGCCACCAGCTTCTCTAGGAGAATGATGGGGGAGACAGTGTCAAAGACCTTGCTAAAGTCCAGGTAGACAACATTCACAGTCTTACCCTCATCAAGCAGGTCAAGCAGGACCTGCCTTTCATGAACCCATGCTGGCTGGTCCTGATTCCCTGGTTGTCCTGCATATGACATGTAAGCACACTCAAGATGAACCACTCCATGATCTTCCCCAGTACCAAGGTCAGGCTGACAGGTCTGTAGTGTGTGTGTGTGTATATATATATATATACAGTGAGTCTGTATATATATATATACACAGACACACTGTATATATATGTGTGTGTGTATATATATATACAACTATATATATATAGGTATATACAGTCATATACATATTTTAGTTAGGGAAATAGTCTTTTTAGTATAATGGTAAGTATGTTCACAGTAGATACATGTCCATAAAAAAACAAAACCAAAACACACACACCACCATAAAAACCAAAAAAAACAAACCCAAACCCCACAACTTTAACGTGTTCAAAGTTCTCCTCCCCTACTGGCAACATCTACAAAATGAGCCTTTATACTATTTCAACTCTGCTTGACTGTAGACTCTAATTTGACTAAAGCTATTCCTTTAGACTTTCTCCAAATATTGGGACCCCTTTTGTCCAAATCTCTCAGTTCCTTTGTAAAATGCAGCCTTATCTTTTTTTGCACCCTACAAGAGCATATTGCAGAGTCCCCCTCACCCTTGTGTAATTTAGCTTTCTGTGAATGGTACCTTATGCATCAGAAGGTGTGGGGGGGGAAAAAGCGATACTCTACTTCAATTACTGGAATATTTATTGTACTGTTGTCCCTGTAAGGTATCTTTCATCCAGCTGAACTAGAAATTACAAATACACGGTTCAAAACACACCAGAGCTTGCCTTGATTATTGTTAGACTGCAGTTATCATGCTTGTATCTACAATTTGTTGTTAGCACTGCCATTTTACTCCTTGCCAGTGATCCTAATCATGATGCAGGAAAGCTCTTCTCTTTCATTTCATTTCCAGATGAGAAAAACAGAAAACAAACCGATTTCCCTCTAGCTGCTATTGTAATAGACCTCCCTTTGTTAATGGCTAAAAAGCTCAAACTTTTTATTGTGGCAGGCAGTAAAAATCGGCAGTTCTTACCAAATAAATCTAACCTAGATGAAACAGAGCTATTTTAATCTGACCTTTTCCAAACATAAGTGAGAGATCTCATTGTTAGGACTATGAATATCAGTGTCACCTCACCTTGACCAAGATCTTTGTGGGACTGTCAGAGCAATATCCTGATGGTGCTTGGTTGATCTATTACATCAAAAGACTCAGTGGCATATATGTTTAGTAACAGCACATTCCTTTAATAGCATCTGTCATATGAGAGGAAACTCTCCTATTAGCACATCAGCCTATTTTAAGGTATTATTTCCACTTGAAATGATATTGAGAAAGACTATACTTGCCTAAGGTAATATGAATATATTATTTCACTGGAGCATGAAGATAAATGCATGACACCTTTCAGAGTAATACTTCCTTGCAACCAGACCATATAAACAAGAGCTGCAAGCTATCTGCTTTGAAAAGCCCAGGAGCTGCTACAGTCTAGGAGAAATACCATGTGGAAAGTCAAAGTAAAGAGCTGAAAAGGTTGGATTTGCAGGGGGAAGAAACAGGATGGCAGAGGAAAGAAAGGTGTACAAGTAGTAAGTTCTTTAGAGAGAGTAAATCTCAGTAAATTCTGACTCAAACCAAAAGTCTTCATTAACAAAAACTTTATAGAAAATCTGTCATGTAAGACTGCTACCAAACAGAGGAGCATAAGCAGGGATTATTTCTGTCAGATGCCATAACACAGACAACCGTCCCCATTTCTCACAGGTATCTTGACTTTAGAAAAAAAGTGCTACTGGCTTTGGAAAAGCAAAAATAACTGTAATCAGTCCCTGAATACTATAAACACAGGAGGAACAAGATCACCATGGGGAGGTGTGATGCCACTGATGATGGATGAATTGAGCTCTGAAACCAAAGAGCCCAGATCTCTCTCTCAAATCTTTGCAATGTGTGTGAGCTTCGCAGTATTTTCCTTCTTTTTGGCCTGTATGAAAACAACACTTTTCTTTCACAGAGGTTTCTGTAATAACATGGGATAGAAGGTCACTTTTCCCCATCCTTGACAGAAAACACATTTTCCCTGGATCCTGAAAGAACTCTTCTCTACACTTTCAGTACAGCTGGAAATATATTTTATTAAAATGTGGGGGTTTTTTCCCTTTGAAAAAATATTTTAATCATCTAAAAACATTTATAAATTTATTTTTCCCTTCTTAAACAAATATAAAGAAGGGAAAGCTGTCTAATGAGCTACTAGCCAAGGGGTAGTAGCTCAGAATTCAAAACTGGAAAAGTCCAGAGTCTAAGAATACTCTTTCCTGCAAATGGCTCAACATGCCAGCCTAGAATATCATTCTTTCTTCACAATTTTCCAATTTTAAAGAATTTACTGAAGGCTACAATTTACTTAAGGCTAGAATAGAATTTTAAGGAGGGGTGG